>NC_068277.1:1727440-1754940 GCF_025860055.1 Xyrauchen texanus | reverse complement strand
TTAAACCTGCTCTGGGAATCTGTTTCCTGTCTGAAGCGGTTGTTCTTATGACTGTTTAACGGCTGCGATGAGACACATCAGAACATCTCAGCATTTCCTCTATGCTGCCAGGAAAGGATGTCTTCTCTGCAACGTTGGATGAGTTTCTGGGAGGATTTGGAAATTGGCTGGAGAATGAAGTAACAGACGTACATATTCAAGTCAAGACATTTTTTATTTGTATAACGCCTTTCAACAACACACATACACAGAGCCCCAGTGAGCAGCTGAAGGCGACTGTGGCGAAGAACACAGAACTCCATCAGATGTTGATTAATGCAGAAAAATAATCTTGGGAGAAACCAAAATAATGTAGAAAACCTGAAGATTCAGCAAAGTGGAAAAAGCACCCTAAACCCGAAATAGATGCATTTAATCCACGCAGGCAAATGAGTCTCCACTGTCATCAGAAATGACCTGCGCAATACTCACATATTACATTAGAGGCTTTTTACATCGTGTTTAACGGTGTGCTGTTGTGCACATTAGTGGACATTGTGTTTAAAGACGTGCTGTTGTGCATATTAGTGGACATTGTGTTTAACTGTGTGCTGTTGTGCACATTAGTGGACATTGTGTTTAACGTTGTGCTGTTGTGCATATTAGTGGACATTGTGTTTAACGGTGTGCTGTTGTGCACATTAGTGGACATTGTGTTTAACGGTGTGCTGTTGTGCACATTAGTGGACATTGTGTTTAAAGGTGTGCTGTTGTGCACATTAGTGGACATTGTGTTTAACGGTGTGATGTTGTGCACATTAGTGGACATTGTGTTTAAAGGTGTGCTGTTGTGCACATTAGTGGACATTGTGTTTAACGGTGTGCTGTTGTGCACATTAGTGGACACTGTGTTTAAAGGTGTGCTGTTGTGCACATTAGTGGACATTGGGTTTAACGGTGTGCTGATGTGCACATTAGTGGACATTGTGTTTAACTGTGTGCTGTTGTGCACATTAGTGGACATTGTGTTTAAAGGTGTGCTGTTGTGCACATTAGTGGACATTGTGTTTAAAGGTGTGCTGTTGTGCACATTAGTGGACATTGTGTTTAACAGTGTGCTGTTGTGCACATTAGTGGACATTGTGTTTAAAGGTGTGCTGTTGTGCACATTAGTGGACATTGTGTTTAAAGGTGTGCTGTTGTCCACATTAGTGAACACTGTGTTTAACGGTGTGCTGTTTGCACATTAGTGGACATTGCGTTTAACGTTGTGCTGATGTGCACATTAGTGGACATTGTGTTTAACGGTGTGCTGTTGTGCACATTAGTGGACATTGTGTTTAACGGTGTGCTGTTGTGCACATTAGTGGACATTGTGTTTAACGGTGTGCTGTTGTGCACATAAGTGGACGTTGTGTTTAACGGTGTGCTGTTGTGCACTTTAGTGTACATTGTGTTTAACGGTGTGCTGTTGTGCACTTTAGTGTACATTGTGTTTAACGGTGTGCTGTTGTGCACATTAGTGCACGTTGTGTTTAACGGTGTGCTGTTGTGCATGTTAGTGTACATTGTGTTTAACGTGTGCTGTTGTGCACATAAGTGGACATTGTGTTTAACGGTGTGCTGATGTGCACATTAGTGGACATTGTGTTTAATGGTGTGCTGTTGTGCACATTAGTGGACATTGTGTTTAACGGTGTGCTGTTGTGCACATTAGTGGACATTGTCTTTAACTGTGTGCTGTTGTTTAGCTTAAACAAATTTAGCTTAAAACAAGATACAAAAAATATATTAATAAATAGCTAAAATAAAAAAAAGTCTGCCAATGTATCTTGTATCTTGTTTTAAGAATGTTTCTTGTTTACTGGAAAACAGTAAGAAACAGTAAATTATTTAGTTTTGCAGTGTAATCTAAGGTGTAAATGTAAAACCAAAATGTTATATCATGGAAACAGTAATTATATATCACGTTAAAATTATCCAACTAAATCTGTCCTTACTTTCTGCAGAAGAAAAAAAACTTTTGTTTTTAACTTTTGTCAGCCGGCATATTTCTACAGTTGTATGGCATATACAGTCATACTGCCCAGCTTTATCTTGAACGCACTGTCACTTCAAATTAAAGCTTTTGCCAAAGTAATACATGAATGTAAAGGACATGAAAAATTTACATTTACATTCTATGCTTTACCCCACTACAACCACATTTTTGTCAGCTTTACATAATTTCCACAATCAAAAAAACACCAGAGCATCCTGACAGATTAATGAAACCAGAGGTCTGATGTTTCCTGAAATGCACATTTCTCTGAGCTCGGTGTAAACGTGTCACTTCCCCTTTAACGGCCATTTACCAGCAGACAGAAGCGCGCTTTAAAGCCTTTTATTAGTTGTGTGTTGAGTATGGTAAAAAGAGTCAGGAGGGTTACTTTTGAAATGTATTCCACTACAGATTACAGAGTACATGTTGTAAAATGTAATTTGTAACATATTCCGTTAGATTACTTATTGTCAGTAATGTAATCTAAATACTTTGGATTACTTCTTCAGCACTGGTAGATCCTTGAATAAGTGAATAACTATATAAAAAAATATGTTCCCTGAAAAAGCCTAAATATCGTGTAGCTTCTCAAATAAATATATTTGACAGATTTATTCGATATTTGACAGAAAATCAATACAAATGTTTTTAAAGTACATCTTTGCACTAATATCAAATGTCTAACTAGAGAGAGAAAAAAGATCGAATGTGGATTTTCCTGATCAAATTAATTAGAAAATATAATCACACCTGGTAACAGGTGTATGTAAGGGCTATAAATAGCAATTTAGCTCGGCTAAACTGTTCACATGGCAATTTACACAAGGTTAACTATTTGTACAGCTTCAAACTTCAAACCCCCACAGACTGTGTACAACCAATGTATGTGAATTCTGTACATACAATGAGGCTTTCTATACGATGATAAAGGCTACATTGAATTTCTCATATAAAAATTATTTATTCTTGTAAAATACCCTAAACACATAAACACATTGATAAAGCATCTATCCTGTGATTGTGTTGTTATTGGATTCATTCATTTCATCTGTTAAAGTGTTTCTGTTTTCTGTTAACCTGCAGCAACATCCTGAATCTCCTCGATTAACAGGAAGTTCCTCAATGACATCATATCCACCTTTTCACTCAAAACATTGTGAGAGCGCCCTCTGTCTGCTCGTATGAGTGTAACACATCATAAGAAAGTGTTTCACCGCTGTTCAAACGCTCCGGATCACATCATTTATACAGATTCATACTTTCCAAGTAGCCGATTCAAAATTCAGAAACTAAATTCATAATGGTATCAGTAAGCTACACAAACATACACTCTATGCCATGTTCGGTGTACGTGCAGATTAAAACAGTTTAAACCACCCTTATGTGGTCGTGATGGTTTTAAACACCAGTTTAGACCAGCAACCCGCTTTAGACTTGTTTAAACTTTGTTTTCAGCATTGCGTCCTTCCTGTTTTGGTGCCAGACTGAATTTGAGTCTTTATATCCTCCTGAGAGATATTCTGTCCTTCATTCACATGACAAACACTATCCTTCAACAACTGCTCCACTCTCCATCTGTTTTTTCATCATTTCATTCCTCTGAGCCTCCTCAACACGTGTCTTTATCAACAGCTGTCTGTCTACCGCAGTAAGTTGGCATTGACACTGTGTAAAAGCGTGTAAATTAGCAGCGATAGCACCTGTTTCATATCACCAAAACACACTAAACTTACTGAAACAAACCAGAAAAATAAAAGTGGCAGAGAGCTGAAGAGAGAAGAGTAATCTGAGAGAGAGAGAGAGAGAGAGAGAGAGAGAGAGAGAGAGAGAGAGAGATTTTTAGGAATGAACCCTGCTAGGCTATTCAATAAAAGTTGACACTTTGGCTGTTCACGGTCATTTTTGACCGGAAACAGTAGAGGTATAACTTTAATATTTGTTTTATTTAACATTTAGAAAATGATAAAATTTTGTATTCCCTGAAGTACTAACAATAAGTCGTGCACTTCTATTTGTAATTTTATTCTGTTTAGATCTTATTTACCTATACATTTCGAAATTTCACGAGGATATATACTACTTGTGATATGTCGGCAATAAAGATACCGGTCGATATGTCTGGATGTTTTGCTGCCCCTTTAAATACAGTTCACAAAAACAAACATTCCGAACAAACGTTTCCGCTTATTTCAACTACGTCAGAGCGTCCACAAATCTTCAATAGCGTTGTCGGCAGGGCAGCCAGAGCAAATTTTGACACTCTCGCTGCCTCTGGTCTGAACGCACGGTAAGGGGATGTGATGTATATATGATTATGTTAAGCCATATATGGAAAGTTACATGGGGTTGCGGGTTGACGCAGGTGAGGTCAAACAAACCTTTTTGACTGTGAGCGGGAGCGTTAGCGAGTTGCCATGAATGGAAATGATGTTCCAAGTGCAAATTTAGACATGGATTTATGCAATACCTGTTTTTGTCTATATTACCATATTAAGTTGTGAAAGAAATGGACAATAAATGGATTGGCATATCCAACTTTATCTCCCAGGGTATGGACATTTTTGGGGCATTAATTAATGATTTTTTCCCTCCCCCTTTCTCGCCAATTTGGCATGCCCAATTCCCAAAGCTCTACGTCCTCGTGATGGCGTAGTGACTCGCCTCAATCTGGGTGGCAGAGGATGAATCTCAGTTGCCTCCGCGTCTGAGAACGTCAATCCGCACATCACGTGACTTGTTTAGTGCGTTACTGTGGAGACGTGGAGCAAGTGGAGGCTTCAAGCTATTCTCCACATCATCCACACAAAACGCACCACGCACCCCATCGAGAGCGAGAACCACATTATAGCGACCATGAGGAGGTTACCCCATAGCTACCGGGCCAATGTGGTTGCATAGGAGACCTGACTGGAGTCACTCAGCACGCCCTGGATTCTAACTCACGACTCCAGGTGTGATAGTCAGCGCCAAAACTCGCTGAGATACCCAGAGCCCCAGAACCCAGCACTTCATTTTTAAGTTATCTATTCAAGGCAACAAAAATGGGTTATAAATCGATTTACCTTGCGTCACTACATTTAGTCAAATAAGTTTGACTGTGGTTGGAACTAGTTTTGTATTCTTTAGGGCTTTAAATCAACATCTACGTGTTGAATCAGATCAAATTGGACTCGATTGTGGATTTAATGGGACAGCTCAATTACTGAAAGCTGCACAAGAGGAGCAGTGCACAAGAACGCCAAGGCATCTTTAGCCACGGACTGCACAAGCTCTGGACATTGAGGTGTGAGTAGCGCCACTATTAGTTTAAGCTACTAGTGAACTTGAGCTACCAATAAACTGGAACCTGATTCCATTAAAAAGACACACTGTGCGCACACTGTTTCAAAAGAGCTTAAAAATAAAGGTGGTATTGGTTAAAAGTGTGTTTGTGTTGCTTATATTCATTGGTGAAAAGTGCATCATGTTCATGAATGCATTATTTGACAATGCTTATTAAGTTGGTGTATGTGAACAGTATGTGATGCAAAACGAGCAGATAGTATTTCGTTAAGGTTAAAAATGGCAGATGAAAGTCAGTTCTGAATTGAATGAGCCTGACGTGGCTCAAGTGCAAAATACAAAGGTTGATGACTACAACACAAAAACGGTTTACTGCAAAATGGTTACCGGTAAAACTCAATATGTTACAACAACAAAGAAAGTCTAAGTTTAACAAAGCATCTTTCTTAAAAAGATCATTCATTATTTCATGATAAGCAGAGAATATGAAACGGAGGTTAAAAGCACGTTTGAAAAAGTCAACATCCAGAGCAAAGAGGCAAGGGAAGCACACAAGTCTTTGATTGTTTTATTGCCCGATGAAGAGAGCGGAAACATGAAACATGATGCAAAGCCAAAATACTCTGTATTATGGAGTTTTCCACTGTTGTCAATAAGTGGCTGGAACAACATCAGGAGGAAAATTATTGTACTGACTGGGAAATTAGCCCCAACGATAGTATTTCCAACACTGAAACTTGAGTGTGCAATCATCCTTCAAGCCACAAAGGTAGCCGACACAGTATGTCCCGCTCTAGTAGATCCAAGTTATCTGTGCAACTTGTGCACATTCAAGTGGAGGCGGAAGAGCTGCTCTTGTACCTCGTGTAGACGGAAAAACATGACAAGATGCTCAAAATGGTTAACAATTGCACAGAGAAAATGCAGAGCTGTTAATGAATGTGTGGAGGAAAAACAACCAGCAAATGAGATTGCATGTATTTTCTTGAGAGGTACACTAGAGGGCGCCCAAGAGACATTGTCCGCAGCTTTATGATTATGACACTGAACATGCTGAACATCCAACCAGCCAATCCAAGGAGTAACTCTGCAACTAGTCTGTTTTGTTCTCAAAGTCATTCTCTGGAATAATGTACACAGTTTGAGAAGAAGCAGAGGGAAAAGGTCAACTTTGGTTGCCTACACATTGGACACAGGAGTACGGAGTGTAAAAGGCACTTGACTTGCAAAATATGCCACCAAAAGCATTCCAGTGCTCTTCACATTCATTTCAAAGAGAAAGTTGATAAGGTTGTCAACACAAACAATAATCACAATGGGGAACCGACAGTAAACAACACACTTATATCCACATAGTCATGTGGTCATACAGGGGCCAGGAGTAGTCCAAGTAAAGTCTACAATGAGCATCAAAATCATTCAGACTTATGCATTTTTAGATAAGGCCGTACCTCTACTTTCTGTTCAGAGAGTTTGATGAGAAAGTTAAACCTGAATGAAAGACAAAAATCTGTTAACTTACCATGAGTCCAAAATCAACAGTCTCAAGCAATGTTGTAAATAATTGAGAGATTTCAAGCCTCACCGGTAAGGACATTCATGGCCCAGCCAACATATCATGAAAGAGTACCTGGATAAGTCGCCATATCTTGATGTTGTTCACATTCAAGCAGAAGTGGACTAGAGATTGGTACCAATGCCGCTAAGTTACTTGAGCCCTGGAACATGGTGAATAGTCATGGAGATGGACCCTATGACGTTCATACCCTATCAGGTTGGGTTAGAAATGGTTCTCTTGGCAGTTGTCAAAATAAACACCATACTACTACGGTGAAAAGGATCACTGTAGAAACACTGGAATTGCTATTTGGAAAAGAAATATCAGCATGATTTTGATGAAAACAAAAAAATGTCTGAGGACAAGGAATAAATATCCAGAGAGGATGCAAAGTTAACGAAAATCATGGAGGAATCTGTGAGCTGTGCAATCTGTGAAAGATGGACATTAAAGTTTGAAACTGCCTTTCAAGAGCAAGGATGTTACAGTGTCAAACAGTGCCTCCTTGGAATAAGGAAATTTAATTCCAGCAAGAATACACAGATTTTCTCAATGATATTTTCTCTTGCAGGTGATTGGCTGGCTGATGAGTGCATTGGAACACCGTCGCTCAGGTTTCCCATTCTTCTTAAGTCTACTTCAGCAGAGCAGTCCTTCCTGGGGTCCATCCAACACACATCACTCCGTGTCCGTGGTCTGTTTCGTTCAAGCAAAAACCATCCATTTATTACCGCCTTTTCTATAATGTGTGTTGTTAAATAAAATGCTTCTATTTTATTAATTAAACTCGTCCCCTCTTCTTATTTGTTTGCAAATCCTTGGGTTTGTAAAAATGGGGGCTCTTCTTAAACATTCGGTCATTTGAGTTTTTGAAATGTGTTTGGCATACGACTCCCTTACTCCTCACTTAAGGAGGAGGAGGAGTGTTGCAGGAGAGTCATTATTGCATTTGGTAACTTTGGAAAATCAACATTTACCTGGAGTGGCGCACCAGGTGACGATGATCTATGAATTTGTATTAGTAGATATTTTGGGGACATTTACCTGGAGTGGCAACAGGTAATGTTTTAATATTTTGCTTTTGAAATTGAATTCAGAAATTGTTCTTACTATTCCTGTATCATCACAGCTGTATCAGAGGTTTGTTGTTGTGGGCCCTGTGATTATCTTCTCTGTTAGGAATAAGTGGCATGCCCTACATTGGGTGTGTCGAGTTTTTGTTGCAGTTTGTTGTTTTTGAACAGAAGCTGTGTCTCGGGAGAATGCCCGACGTTTTGAAGGAATCGTCGATATAATTGGTTGTTCTCTTCTGCTTACGGGAGACAGTGCATAAGTACCTGCCACTGTATGCTCAAAGATTTGGGTCTACTTAGATTGATTTGTGTATTAGACAGGTTGGGGAAGTTCTAATCTATGGGGCATGTTTTTCTCTGTGTTTTTACAGCGGTGAAGGTAAGGATTTGTTTATAAGGTAATGATTTTTTTTATGGCATTGTTAATTGAGGTACGTTTATCTAACAATGGCTTCTTAAAAAGACAAGCTTTTACAATCTCCCTCTGTTAGTTTGTAAAATGTATTGTCGAAAGATCAATTGTTGGATGTTGTGACGCATTATGGCATTGGTCTTACCATGAGAGATAAATGCTTGAAAAAGAATATTCAAACAATTTTGAGATCAGCTCTCGTGCATAAGGGAGTTGTAAAGGTATTAATGGGAAAGGAGGAGGCGAGAAACGGCTTGACAATATAAATTATAGTTTAATATAAAACTGAACCAAAAAGACAAACACACACAGGTGTCAGACAGCTGTCCATAAATCTCTCTCTCTCGCACTGCAGCTTCCAGTCAGCCTTTATCCTTCTAGATGGCTAATTAACCTGATGAACCGGGTGTGCGGAATCATGACCTGGCCCCTCCCTCCACCCTGCCACATTCCTCCCTCGTTCTCTCAGGCTGGGGAGGCACGGTATGAAGTGCATTCCACCCCCCTCTTTCCCTAGGGAGGGGCGGGGATTCTGCCCCGTCTGCCGGCAGGTCATCCCCGTCTACCTGGATGAGGGAGGGGACAAGAGGAGGGAAACAAAAAAAAGTGTGGCACCTACACACCATAACGGCAATCGTGCCAAATTAACAAAACATTTTAAAGAAGAGAGGGCAGCACGGAGTGGCAGTGGGAGAGAGGAGAGAGAGAGAGAGAGAGAGAGAGAGAGAGAAAAGGACACCTACTCGCCGGTTCTCCGATATGCTGTAGCTTGGTCCTCGGCCACTCCTCCACCCTCTAATGGATAACAGCAGCGCCACCCCGGATGGATCGGAGGCAGTCCTCCGGCCCCTGACGGACGGAATGCCCCGGCACGTTTTGGTGGACGGTAGGGGTCTCCCCCACCAAGGGCAGCGGTAACCACTCCAGACGGTTGATTGGGAGCCCCTCCTCCCCTCGAGGTCGGCAGCCGTTCCTCCGCTTCCAGGCGGCCGGCTCCTCCGTCCTCCGGCGGATGGCCGCGGCTGCTCCTTTGGGGTGGATAGTAGTGCCGAGATCTCCACTACAGCGCATCTCTTCCTTCCCGGGTTTTGGCACCAGTGTAAAGGGGTTAAAGGGAAAGGAGGAGGCGAGAACCGGCTTGATAAAACAAATAATATTTAATAAAGAACTTAACCAAAAATACAAACACACACACACACAGGTGTCGGACAGCTGTCCGTAACTCTCTCTCTGTCGTTCTGCCATCTTCAGTTGCCCTTTATCCCTCTCGAAGGCTAATTAACCTGATTATGGGCCGGGTGTGCGGAATAATGACCCGGCCCCGCCCGATTTAGCTGAACTTTCAGATCCGGCAGTTTTCCATCTTCCGCTATAACGCTGAATATTGAGCAGCAAAAAGTGTTGGCCCTTCTTCAGCTGGAACACCAGACAGAGATGGATCAATTAAGATTAGATCAAGGGGACAATATTTGCTCAACAAGGATTAGAAAAGAGAAAACTGGATCTCCAACAACAGCGGATGGGTCTAATTAAAGAAGGTAAGATGAAAGCCTTTACTGAGTGTTAAAAGTCTTTTAACACCCAGATTGAAGAAACTATTAAAAAAATGAAATCGGTAGAAAATGTCAGAACAGTGCAGGAGGTTTACACATCTCTTATCTTAACTGATTGGATTTTAGATCTCAGTAACATGCACTGAGGACACTGCAGCTTCACTTCATTTCTTTCTTCTTCAGGAAGGATGGAGGAGACAGCCATAAACGTTCCACTCAGTTGTCATCATGTGATGTCTGCTAGACAGTCAAACACATCCTCTCATTCATTCAATTTCTTTTCCACCTGTTCTCTGATTCATTATCTCTCAGATAAGTCCACATGTTGACCTGAAGGGTAAATGTCATATGTTTAGCTCTGAATTTGATCATATTTCTGAAGCACATCTGCTTACTTATTTTCAAATTCAGCAGAACTTCAGCGGCAGCACTGATATTTTCGTCATTACAGCGGAAACAACATACAATTCTCCATCATTTTTGGGTATACAGATAATTGTAAGACATCATTAGAGACTATAAAGGGTCTACTTTTATTTGTGTACACTCACAATAACAACAAAATCGTGTGCTTTTGTAAAATAAAGAAAATAAAAAGGGTGAGCTTTCAGCAGTCTCTGTTCACGAGCATATTTCTGAAACAAGTCATAAAAATGATCTGAAACTCTGCTAATACTTATCACACAAACATGAAACATATGTTTAAAGAAAGCTTAAAATGTCTACTTTTGAATAAAACAATTCAAATTTAAAACAAATATTCTCCTGCAATGTAATCTGTACGAAACAAAGCGATGTACAGTTTTTACTGGTTCACCTAATTATATCTAATGTGATCAAACCCACCAGCAGAGCGCGCCATTCATACGCTAATGTGCTGAGACGTACAATGCAAATGTACAAGCCCCCGACAGTGAGGTTTGATGTAAACAATTCATTCATTTTTCTGTGTGTTTGTAACGATACACAGGCGATGAAACTCCTGAATATAAAGGAAGATTTAACATTTTCCTCAGAAGAAGAGCGATACACCGATGAACGTTTGTATTTTGAAGAGAGACTTGATCCAGCCGAGGATACAATTTCAGACGAGTAAGTCATTTAGTTTTCATTAGTTGACCTGCTATTTTATATAAACATGTTCATATTTTACTAGTGGGACTGTTTCCAGACAGGATTCAGAGTATTGACATTTGAAATATGTCCTAATAAGCAAGTTTTAGTTACATTTAAATGTTGTTTTGTCTGAAGCGTGTATTTAAATTGAATGCTGTATGATATAAATATAATATTTAATATGATATAAAAATAATATGAATGTTTAGATTATGTTTTAACTAGTGTTTATGCTGTCTCATTATCATCAACAAAGCTTGTGCTTGCAAATATGTGTTCAGATTAAATGAGTAAAATGCACTTTAAATATGCCCATATTAGAAAATCAGCATATTATAATGATTTCTGAAGGATCATGTGACACTGAAGACTGCAGTAATGATGCTGAAAATTCAGCTTTGATCACAAATAACATTTTACAATATATTCAAATAGAAAACTGTTCTTTTAAATTCACTAAAAGAGTTCACACAATGTTTTTACTGTATTTTGGATCAGATAAATCCAGTCTTGTTGAGCAGAAGAGACTTCTTTTAACAGTAGTGTAGGTCTAAAGTAAAGACCTAAAAGTCTTTATGTAATGAAAATGTATAATCAGATTTATATATTTTAACTTAAAACTTGATTTGGATCATTAAGTCTCCTCACATTCATTCTCTATCCCTCATTGATAGGCCCAGGGGAGGGGTCTTTTGTCTCTTCAGGTGTAAATTACAATCAATATTCAAGATAGTTCACGCCTCCTCGCATATGACCTTTCAACACTAAAAGTGTAATATAAAAGTTAAATTACTATATTGTTTTGTATGAATGAGTGATCAGGTGGTTTTCACATCATTTTGTAGCAAAAACTCTAGAGCTACAAGATCCAGTTCTCAAAAGTCTTGTGGACAAATGTTTAGTATGTGTTATATGACCTTATTTCAGTGACTTAAAACGTTCAAAAACCATGCATAAACATTATTTTCTCAAAAATACAAACATGTTCACACATACAGTGTTATCAGACTTTAGCCATTCATATGTTTTTAAGTAACTGAAAAAAGCACAAAACACTCCTGGGCCCAAAACACCCTCAGACCCCAGAGGGTTAAATCAATTAGTCCTACATTGTCTGAATGATTCACCAGTTAGTCCAGGATAACAGATTATTAATTTTACATTTACATTTATGCATTTGGCAGATGCTTTTATCCAAAGTGACTTACAGTGCACTTATTACAGGGACAATCCCCCCGGAGCAACCTGGAGTTAAGTGCCTTACTCAAGGACACAATGGTGGTGGCTGTGGGGATCAAACCAGCAACCTTCTGAGTACCAATGTATTATACAGTGCACTTATTACAGGGACAATCCCCCCGGAGCAACCTGGAGTTAAGTGCCTTACTCAAGGACACAATGGTGGTGACTGTGGGGATCGAACCAGCAACCTTCTGATTACCAGTTATGTGCTTTAACCCACTACACCACCACCACACAATATTTTTGTTGCTGTTGTTGTTGTTAACATAGAGGGATAGTTCATCCAAAAATGTCTTTTGTGAACACAAAATGCAATGTTAGGCAGAAAGAATTTAACAAAGACGCATGTGAAAATGAATGATAACTGAGGCTAACATTCTGGCTAACATCTTTTCTTGTGTGTGTGTTCTGCAGAAGAAAGTCATACAGGTTTGGAACAACATGAGGGTGAGAAATAATTGACAATATTATCATTGTATTTTTTGGGGTGAACTGTCATTTTAAGAGTTTCATGAAATTTTTTTTAACATATTTATGTTTTAACACTTCACAAGTGTCATCCACACAACACATCTTTTTGTTTTATCTCCTTAAAAGCAATACTTAAAAAATAATGAGATTATTGTTTATGTCACACATTAGAAATGCGTATTTATACATGAATATGTCTTCCTTTATATTTCAGGAGGGGGTCCCTCACAAGGGGATTGTTTGAAAACAGCTGGACTGAAGAGTCTTAAGTAGCCCTGTATATTTAGCGTCTGCCTGACCCCGATCAGATGCGATTCTTAAGGGCTGTTACAGAGGACACGCTCTTGTGTTCAAAAACTGTGTGAAGGTGCTCAACAGAATGGAACAGAATGCAGGACTCTGGTGATAAGTTTTGAGCTAGTTGAGCTATTTTTAATTTAACATGGCATTATGAAAAAGCAACAATTATTGAGCAAAATTCTGAAAAACACAACATGTATAACACTGATTGATTGCAATAACGAGCAGTGCTTTAACAGAGTAACTGACAGATTTTCAATAAATATATAGCCTAAATACTAAACAACATAATTGCAATGCCTACATCTTAAACATGCTATCAACATGCTAGCAATACCTAACAACATAATAGCAAAGCCTAGCAATTTCCAAATGCCTGAAGGTACCACGTTCATCTGTACAAACAACAGTACACAATTATAAACACCATGTGACCATGTGTCAGGAAGGAGACACATTCTGTCTCCTAGAGATGAACGTAGTTTGTGTGAAAAGTGCAAATCAATCCCAGAACAACAGCAAAGGACCTTGTGAAGATGCTGGAGGAAACAGGTGGACGAGTATCTAGATCCACAGCAAAACCAGTCCTATATGGACATCACCTGAAAGGTGCTCAGCAAGGAAGAAGCCGCTGCTCCAAAACCACCATAAACAAGCCAGAATACAGTTTGCAAGTGCACATGGGGACAAAGATCTGACTTTTTGGAGAAATGTCCTCTGGTCTGATGAAACAAAATTGAACTGTTTGGCCATAATGACCATCATTATGTTAGGAGGGAAAAGGGTGAGACTTGCAAGCCGAAGAACACCATCCCAACCGTGAATCATGGGGGTGCTGCAGGAGGGACTGGTGCACTTCACAAAATAGATCTTGAGATACATCTCAAGGCCTGACCTCAATCCGATTTGTGGACAATTTGTTGGCAGAACAAAAAAAGCATGTGCGATTAAGGAGGACTACAAACCTGACTCAGTTACAGCAGTTCTGTTTGGAGGAATGGGACAAAATTCCAGCAACTTATTGTGAGAAGCTTGTGGAAGGATCCCCAAAACATTTGACCCAAGTTAAACAATTTAAAGGCAATGCCACCAAATACTAACAAAGTGAATGTAAACTTCTGACCCACTGGGAATGTGATGAAATATATAAAAGCTGAAATAAATAATTCTCTCTACTATTATTCTGACATTTCACATACTTAAAATAAAGTCGTGATCCAAACTGATCAAAGACAGGGAATATTTGTTACAATTAAAAGTCAGGAATTTTGAAAACTGAGTTTAAATGTATTTGGCTAAAGTGTATGTAAACTTCTGACTTAAACTGTGCATGCTAAACATGGTATCAACACCGAGAAACATGCTAGCAAAGACTAGAAACATGATATCATTGCCTAACTACATTCTGATTCTGATTCTAAAACATGCTAGTAATGCTTAACTACATGCTAGCGATGCCTAGCAACACCTAGCAATATGCTAGCAATGCAAAACAACACCATAACAACTTCTTAACCATACTGTAGCAATAAGATGTAACACCCTAGCAACTGTATACCAACACTCATAACTCAGCAACAGGATATTGTAGAAACATGGGGTGGGCTCATTTTACATGGGCCATAATGTAACCTTTTTTTAGAGAAATATCGTAGAGACATGGGGGTGGGTTCTATTCTGCAACATACTAGAATCTGTCTGTCTCTCTGTCTGTCTGTCTATATATCTATTTGCTGTTTGTCTTACTGTAATGTCTTTATAAGCATTAAACATGTAAAGCTAGTTTAATGTTTAATTAACTGGATCTTAGATAGCTGTAGTGGCAGTGCTTTAAAGATGATTCTTACCCTAAACTTCTAACCCATAATCTTACCCTAACTATAAACCAAATCCTACCCCAACCCTTACCCTAAAAAATAAACATAAAGCCCTAAACCTAACTCAACCCCAAACCTTACCCTAAACCTAACTCTACCCCAACCCTTACCTTAAAAAATAAACATAAAGCCCTAAACCTAACTTAACCCCAAACCTTACCCTAAACCCCTAAACATAACTCTACCCCAACCTTTACCCTTAACCTATACCCCTAAATCTAACCCGACCCCAGCCCTTACACTAAACCCCTTACCCTTAATCTTAACCCTAACTCTAATTCCTAATCCTACCCCAACTTTTATCCTAAATCCATAACCCCTTAACCTTAACCCTAAACCTACCCGTACCTCAACCTCAGTGGCAGCAAATTTGAATCTTGTGATAATTTTGCAGAACAACATGTAGTTGATAAATACAATAAAAACAATGTGTTATATGTATCTTAAGGATAGTACATAGTAGTAAAATAAACCTATATAAAGTGGGACCATTTTTGTAATTTATTATTTAATGCTGTTTGGGAGGGGGGAGGAAAATATGATAAATTTGTTAACCTCAGTGATCAAGTCAATTGTTGGATAACTAGTCAACTTCTCCTTTGTTGCTTGATTTTCTTACCTTTGAGGTCCAGGTTCCGTGCACCATTAGAGTGCTGCGTCACGGTGCGCGAGTCGATCTTTAGCATGTGCACATTATTGGTGTCCCGGGAAACCACCACGTTATGCCACTGATTGTCGTTCAGCGGCTTGTCGGAGTTGCCCTTCATAAGTGATGGCCCATTACCCAAGTCAAACACGTAGTGGACATATCTGAAAACACATTTAAAAACATACACAAAATCACATCCTGTTCAAATATGTAAAAGAACAGTGTGAACATACTGATAAACATCTCCTTTAGTGTTCAAGTCATACAGGTTTGGAACAACATGAGGGTGAAGATGTCCATCCACAACATTCAACTGCATTTTTTTCTATGTAGGCAGCTCAATAGGTTTGGAAAAGGGGCGTGCCAACAACTGTGTATACTTTTATTTCTACTATGGAGTAACACCTGAGACAAAGTTGATACTTTAATGAAACATCTATGAAAGAGAAACTGTATTCGCTTCGGTATGACGTACCCTTTCACGAGTTCCACTACGATGAAGTCGCTACCATCGCCGCTGTTGAAGAGCAACAGACCATCGGTTGAGGTGGTTTTAAACTGGAAGAACAGATGCATGGAGGCATACGCCTGTAGCGTTGCCAGCGCTAGGTAACTGCCTTTATTTCGAAAGGTCACAGGGTCTGCGATGATGTGGCGCATGCCGAAGCGGGCATTGAGCTCGCAGTACGAGATATCGCCGTTCTTGCACTGGTCCAGATACGGCACGCCGTTGAGCGTCAAACCCTGCAGGTGACCGATGAAGTTGGACGGGACAACAGAGATGAAGCGGCGCTCGGTCATGATGCCCGTCTCGATGTTGTGGAACTCTAGTCGAGTGTGATCACCCGTCATCTGACCTGCGGCGAGACATACATTCAAACAATTAAATTTTTTCTAAAACTGATAGACAGTCCAGTTCTTGGTGGATCTCATGAAAACTTGTCTGGTCACATTTCACACAAAAATGATCATTATAATCTTATTACAGTAATACAGTTTGTTCCTTACTGCATCATTATAAACATAATTTAATATAATGCATTTTGAATTTAAATCAGCATGAAGACAAACAAATGCAATAAATAAATAAATGCTTGTTAGTTTAAAAAAGGAAAGACAATAAAAAAGGAAGACAATATGTCCAAGAATTTAAAATCCTCTGACTCTGGAGATATTAAAAGACACTTATTTGCTCACGCACGTGAGCTGAGGAGTTTGTTTTGTGTAGTCACACTCCTTTGGGAGTTTAAAGCTGATGATCAGGGCTTTTTTATAGGACTTGAAGGAATGTTGAAAACCGCTGGCTTGGTGTATGACTGTGTGTGTGAATGGGTGAATGAGTCACAGTGTAAAGCGCTTTGAATACCATAAAGGTTAAAATGGCGCTATGTAAGTGCAGACCATTTACCATATAATATTGGGAGGAGACTTTAATCTTTTGATGGATTCAGTGCTTGATCATAGTGAAGCAAAAGTGTGTAAGCCCCCTAGAGCAACATTGACGCTTCACAGGATGTGTAAAAAATCCTGGTCTTACAGATATTTGGAGACTTTTGAACCCATCTGGCAGGGACTATACATTTTTTTCATCAGTCAATAAGATTTATTCTAGAATAGATTTTTTTTTAAATATATATCTAAGTCCCTCATTTCATCTGTTGTTGATTGCTCAATTGGAAACATTTTAGTCTCAGATCATGCCCTGGTGAATTTAGAGGTGTTGCGTTAAGATGGCGGCGCGGTGCCACGCAGCGGCCGCTCCGGATCCAAAATGGTGCTATTTTTGTTAAATAACCCGACTTTTGCCGCACATGGACATCGGAGCAACCAGTGTTCGTGTACCATCGCCAGGCACTGCTCAAATATAGGATTTGTACAACAACCAAGTTGCATGATGACCTGCTGGAGGCGCTATGCAAACTCGTCTTGCTGCGGAGACAAGGCCTCCAGTCCTCGGCGTCGCCTGATGCCGGTGGACGGGGGAGAGGAAGTTGTAAGCGGTGTGCGAGGAAGCGGAAGCGCAGCAAGAGGGCGGGGGTTCTCCCCAAAAACAAACCCTAGCCGGCCGGCTCTCCCGTCTATCCTGCTCTCAAATGTTTGCTCCCTGGACAATAAACTGGACTACATCCGATTCCAGCAGGCTACGCAACGTGAGTTTAGAGACTGCTGCGTCTTTGTTTTCACGGAGAGGTGGCTCAACGACAGAGTTCCGGATGCTGCCATTCAGCTAGACGGGCTCGTCTCATGTCGTGCCGACAGAAATGCAGCTCTGTGTGGTAAGACAATCGGTGGTGGCTTGTGTGTTTACATCAACACAGAATGGTGCAAGAACTCTATGCTAGTCTCTAGTTACTGCTCATCGCTGGTGGAGCTTGTGACTGTTATATTTAGACCTTTTTATTTACCATGGGAATTCACCACTGTTATCATAACCGGAGTTTACATTCCCCCCAGCGCTAACACTAA
Source organism: Xyrauchen texanus (assembly GCF_025860055.1). Taxonomy (NCBI): domain Eukaryota; kingdom Metazoa; phylum Chordata; class Actinopteri; order Cypriniformes; family Catostomidae; genus Xyrauchen; species Xyrauchen texanus. The sequence goes on along the minus strand of NC_068277.1, from coordinate 1,736,921 downwards.
GGAAGCGCTCTGTGAACTGTATGGGGCTAAGAGCGAACTACAGAACGCTCACCCTGACGGACCGTTTATTGCTCTTCAAGACTGTTTTGAGTGTACTGACTGGCAAATGTTCAGGAAGGCTGCAAAATATGGTGACTCTACCAACTTGGAATACACAGCATCAGTGACCAGCTACATCAGCAAGTGAATTGATGATGTCACATTCTCCAAGACCATCACCACACGCTCCAACCAGAAGCCATGGATGACTGCGGAGGTGCACGTGCTGCTGAGGACCCAAGACTCCGGCTTCAGAGCAGGCGACAAGGCAGCCCTAAGAACTGCGAGGGCCAAACTGTCCCAGGCCATCAGAGAGGCAAAGCGCGCACATGCCCAGAGAATCCACAGTCACTTCCAGGACAGCGGCGACACGCGGCGCAGGACAACATCAGTTGCCTGTGACAAAGATGCCTCCCTTCCAGAGGCGCTGAACGACTTCTACGCTCAGTTTGAAGTGCAGAACAACGTGGTGGCGAGGAAGAACACAACCTCTTCTCCCAACGACCAGGTGCTCTGTCTTACCATGGCTGATGTGAGGAAAACTCTATGTAGAGTCAACCCACGGAAGGCTGCTGGACCAGACAACATTCCTGGCAGAGTGCTCAGAGGATGTGCAGACCAGCTGGCAGATGTTCTTACCGACATCTTCAACATCTCTCTGAGCAGCGCCGTCGTTCCAACGTGCTTCAAGGCCACCACCATCGTCCCCATGCCAAAGAAGTCTTCAGTGTCCTGCCTCAACAACTATCGTCCCATCGCACTCACTGGATCACTTCATCATCATAAAGTGCTTCGAGAAGCTCGTCATGAGGCACATTAAGACCCAGCTGCCCCCCTCACTAGACCCACTGCAGTTTGCGTATCGTCCAAACCGTTCAACAGACGATGCCATCGCCACTACCCTCCATCTGGCCCTCACCCACCTAGATAAAAATGACTCATACATTCGAATGCTGTTCATAGACTTCAGCTCAGCATTCAACACAATCATTCCCCATCACCTGATTGGAAAGCTGAACCTGCTGGGCCTGGACACCTCCCTCTGCAACTGGATCCTGGACTTCCTGACTGGGAGACCTCAGTCAGTCCGGATCGGGAACAGCATCTCCACCACCACACTGAGCACTGGGGCCCCCCAGGGCTGTGTGTTCAGTCCACTGCTGTTCACTCTGCTGACTCACAACTGTGCAGCAATGCACAGCTCGAACCACATCATCAAGTTCACCGATGACACGACCGTGGTGGTCTCATCAGCAAGAACGACGAGTCAGCATACAGAGAGGAGGTGCAGCAGATAACGGACTGGTGTAGAGCCAACAAAACTGAATGTCGACAAAACTAAAGAGATGGTTGTTGACTTTAGGAGAGCACAGAGTGACCACTCTCTGCTGAACATCGACGGCTCCTCTGTGGAGATCATCAAGAGCACCAAATTCCTTGGTTTTCACCTGGCGGAGAACCTCACCTGGTCCCTCAACACCAGCTCTATCACCAAGAAAGCCCAACAGCGTCTCTACTTTCTTCGAAGGCTGAGGAAAGCACATCTCCCAACCCCCATCCTCACTACATTCTATAGAGGGACTATTGAGAGCATCCTGAGCAGCTGCATCACTGCCTGGTTTGGGACTTGCACCATTTCGGACCACAAAGCCCTGCAGAGGATAGTGAGGACAGCTGAGAAGATCATCGGGGGTCTCTCTTCCCTCCATCAAAGACATTTACAAAAAACACTGCATCTACAAAGCAACCAGCATTGTGGACAACCCCACACACCCCTCACACAAACTCTTTACCCTCCTGCCGTCTGGCAAGAGGTACCGAAGCATTCGGGCCTTCACGGCCAGACTGTGTAACAGCTTCTTCCCCCAAGCCATCAGACTCCTCAATACTCACAGGCTGGTTTGGCAGACATACATATGTCCTGATTTGCACTTTAATTTTGTCAACTTATAACTGGCTGCTACCTCAATAACTGCTATGTACATAGAACACTATCTCATAGTATGTTATGTTTACATTTGGCATTTTTAGAAACTGTCATCTTTTGCACTACTGTGTACTGGTCGGTGCTGCACTATCTCGTACTGTGTCTATTGTCCTGTTAATGTTTAGTAATTTATTGTACTGTCCCGTACTTTTTGCACACGTTTGCACGTGCACTTTATATAGGTATGTTATTTAGTCTGTGTAGTCTCATGTGGTTCTGGGTTTGTCCTATGTTGTTTTATGTAGCAGATGGTCCTGGAGTTATGTTGTCTTGTTTCGCTGTGTACTGTACTAACTGTATATGGTTGAAACGACAATAAAAACCATTTGACTTGACTTGTTACCACATACGGAGAAAAATTAATTTTCTCTTTTGCAAAATCCTGAATTCCAACAAATACTAAAGGCTGAAATCAATGTCTATATGGAGACCAACTGGTCCTCAGTATCCTCTGTTGGTATGGCTTGGGAGAGACTTAAGGCGGTTCTTAGGGGCCGGATCATACAGTATGCTTTATTCACCAAAAAAATCCAAAGCACGAAAACAAATTTGTCTGATTTAGTTAGTTAATTTTGACCCCTTAATAAAAAGGTTTCGAGCAATGTGGACAGGTGGGCTTCATTACATTTATCTATGATTGGGAAGGTTAATGTTATTAAAATTAATTGTATTCCAAAATTTAACTACCTGCTACAATCTCTCCCTGTAGATGTCCCCCTCTCTTATTTCAAGCAATTTGATAGCATAGCGAAGTCCTTCATTTAGAATGGTACCCAGTTTACATTTCAATAAATTACATAGGCCAATTGAGAAAGGTGGGCTAGGCTTACCCAAAAATGTGTTTTATTATTATGTATTCGGTCTCAGACATTTGGCTCATTGGTCGGTTCCACCTGAGAGAGCCCCTCCATGGTTTTGTATTGAACAGGTAGTTCATGCCCCTAATTGGAGAAGTTAAGTTACGCCCCGCTATCTTGCATTTGCACTCGCTATGGACAAAAGTGTCCACAGTGTTTAATTTGGACATTTATTTAAATTTTGCCTCAAGCAAATGGCTGAACCCAAAATTATATATTAATAAGTCCCCTTTCTGCTGGTCAGAGTGGATTGTGAAGGGGTTACTACACTCAGTGACCTATATGAGAGTGGAGTGTTCAGATCCTTTGAAAATTTGGTTCAGCATTTTGGGATTCCCAGATCTCAGTTCTTTAGGTATTTACAGCTGCGCCACCAGATCTGTACTATTTTTAGTAGCACACACCCCCTAAAGCGGCAGATACTCTGGGAGAGGTGATTACTGCTTTTGGAAAAGGTCATGAGGCATCAGTGTATTACTCACTATTAATTCAGATTCTGGGGGACAGAGCTTTAACTTCTATCTAGAGATTATGGGAGAAAGATTTAAACTTGGTATTGGAGGAAGGAGTGTGGGCAGGGATTCTAAAAAAGGTCAAGTCTGTATCTAGAGACACAAGGGTGCCCCTTATGCAATTGAAGATTTTACATCGATTCTATTGGACCCCCTCTAGATTATATAGGCTTGGTCTTAAAGACACACCCACCTGCTGTTGATGCCAATCAGAGGATGGAGACACAACCCATGTCTTTTGGTGGTGTGTTAAGATCCAAGAATTTTGGTTGAATGATCAGAGCTTTATGTGTGACGTATTGGGACTCGGGTTTCATTTAGCATTTTGGGGTGATGGGGCGGTCATCAGTGTTGAGAATAGACACATAAAGAGTTTAGTCGTAACCAGTGTCATGATCGCCAGACAGATGGGGATGGAGGTCGGCTGGAGCACCTAATTTCAGGAGTGGTGTTTGGAGATGAAGAGGGTGGGGGCTTTTGAAGAAGGGTCAATTAGAAGACTGGGGAAATTGGAGGGGTAATAGTGGAGGTTAATTGTTGTTTCTGTGAATAAATGTTTAATATGTGAACAAAAACAAAATTGTTAATCAGAAAAAAATGAAACTGACAGTAAAAAATATGATTTAAACAACTTTCCAGCTCAGAAAACACACACATTTTAACAGAATAATTAATATAAGTGTGTAATGCAGTTCAATGGAAAGGAGGAGGTGAGAACCGGCTTGACAATTTAAATAATATTTTTAATAAAGAACTAAAACCAAAAGACACAAACCACAAATAGGACAGACAGCTGCCCGTAAAATGCTCTCTCTCTGTTGCACCACCGTCCACAGTCTGCCTTTATCCCTCTCTGAGGCTTATAAGGGGCCGGGTGTGTAAAATCAAGACCCGGCCCCACCCTTCGCCCTGTCACAAAGTGCTATTGTCATGAATCCCACCTTTCACCACCAGAGGGCTCCATCACCTGGGGATTGACTTAAACTCTCTGCACTCCATTTCCCATAATCCCTGTACCTGTCAATGATTACCTGTTTCAAATTTACATTTACACATTTGGCAGACGCTTTTATCCAAAGCGACTTACAGTGCACTTATTACCGGAACAATCCCCCCGGAGCAACCTGGAGTTAAGTGCCTTACTTAAGGACACAATGGTGGTGGCTGTGGGGATCGAACCAGCGACCTTCTGTTTAACAGTTATGTGCTTTAGCACACTACGCCACCACCACTCCCAATTCACTCTTGTTTTGCCCTGGCTGACATTTCTGAGCGTTCTCTGTGTTTATTGCATTACCTGTGTATGATCCTGGACTGGTCACCCTGTTTTGACCCATTGCTGCCTGCCTACTATTACTACCTTTTTACCTGGATATAACCTGTGATTGTCTGCAGCCTGCCCTGACCTCTTGCCTGTTTATTGTCTACCTCTCTGGGTTACCTCTGATATGGTGATTGACCCCTGGTTGTCTGTATAACTAAGTTTATTGTTTTTAAAAGCTGCATATGGATCTCAACTCCGCTGACTCATCATTACTGAAGACTTTGCCACAAACTGATCCAGCAGCTTTTCTGCAACACCACCAACAGCTTGATTGACTCACATCGTTAATGGAGGAGCTTGTTAAGACTTTGCAAAGCCTCCTCTTACCAACAACAAACCCATCAGCCTCTTCATCTATTCCAGTGACTAACCCGGCCTCACCTAGCACATTCACCACTAACCCATGCCTAGCCTTTCCTGAGAAATTCAATGGGTCACCAACTAAATGTAGGCGATTTCTGCTCCAATGATCTCGGTTTGTTAATCAACAACCCACACTATACCCCACTGATGAGAGCTGCATTTCCTTTGTTTGTTCACTGCTTACCAGTAAGGCATTGGTCTGGATTGCAGCGGTGTGGAACGGCGATAGTACAAAATTTTCTTGGTTCAGTTACTTCCTCCAATGATTTTGTGCTGCGTTTGAACATCCAGTAAGTGGCAAAGATGCCGGAGGTCAACTGTCTACTCTTCATCAAGGTCATCCATCCTATGTCACAGCTAAGCCTGAGTCTGCTCCATGCCATATCTCAGCCTCGCTTCAGCCTGCTCCATGCCATGCTTCTGTTTCCAAGTCTCTGCCAGTGTCCACGACTACAGAGGTAGTTTCCAAGTCTCTGCCAGAGTTCATGACCGCATAGGTCATTCCTGAGACTATGTCCATGCCTATGACCTCAGAGGTCGTTCCCAAGTCTCTGCCTATGCCCACGACCACAGAGGTCATTCCCGAGTCTCAGTCCATGCCCACAACCACAAAGGTTGCTCCTGAGACTCTGTCCATGCCCATAACCACAGAGGTTGTTCCCGAGTCTCAGTCCATGCCCACAACCACAGAGGTTACTCCTGAGACTCTGTCAATGTTCATGACAACTGAGGTCATTTTCCAGTCATCCTGGACTCTTAGCCTTGAGCCTGCCACAGCTCTGCCTACAACTTTGCCCCTCAAGCCTGCAATGGCTCCAAATTCCATAGTACCACTCCTCAAACTTCCAATGGCACTGCCTTCTATGGCTTTAGCCTTCTGATCCAGTCCCTACCCTGAGATGGCCTCCTGGATCTCCTGGCCAACTGCCTAATCTGCTCTGGTCTTCTGGGTGTCCTGGATGTCCAACTGATCTACTCTAGTCTTCTGGGTCTCCTGGACATCTGCCCGATCTTTTCTGGTCTTCTGCATCTCCAGAAGAGTACTCCATCAATCTGGGGATTGACTTTATCTCTCTGGACTCCATTTCCCATAATCCCCGTACCTCTCAATGATTACCTGTCCACCTGTTTCCAATCCACTCAGCTATTTAAGACTCACACTCTCTCATTGCGAAGTCTTGTTTTGCCCTGGCTGACATTTCTGGTTTTGGTTTACCTGGATATAACCTGTAATTGTCTGCCGCCTGCCCTGACCTCTTGCTTGTTTATTGTCTACCTCCCTGGATTACCTTGGATATTACTGTTGCTGGTGATTGACCCATGCCTTTATTACTACATTTATTGTTATTAAACGCTGTATAAGGATCTCAACTCCGCTGACTCATCATTACATCTATTATAAAATTATAAGGTTCTTCAGAAATTATACATTTCTGCCTTTGAACGTTCCAAACATTTGCCCCAATCACTTCCATTGTAAGTGCCTCACTGTTTTTACAGATTTTTGCTTTTAAACTAGTTAAGATAATATTAATGGAGTAGGGTGGATTAAGCTGTTATATTTTTTATGTTATACCTTCTACAGTGATGTTGTCCACAGACAGTTGCAGGTTTCTTCCACGTCGGATCACTTTCACCGAGTGCCACTCGTTATCATTCAGTTTCTGACCAGCAGTTAAAATCTCTGGACCTTTACCTGTAGCGGGAGATAGAGAGAGTTACACACACAAACACATTCACTACACACAAAGTCACACATATGGAACATGACGCTCACACTGAGGAGATATCAACACACACACACACACACACACACACACACACACACACACACACGTTGTGTTTCCATGTTTTATGGGGACTTTCCATAGATATAATGGGTTTTATACTGTACAAACTTTATATTCTATCCCCTAAACCTAACCCTACCCCTAAACCTAACCCTCACAGAAAACTTTCTGCATTTTTACATTTTCAAAAAACATAATTTAGTATGATTTATAAGCTGTTTTCCTCATGGGGACCGTCAAAATGTCCCCACAAGGTCAAAAATTTCGGGTTTTACTATCCTTATGGGGACATTTGGTCCCCACAAAGTGATAAATATACGCTCACACATACACACACACACACACACACACAAACACACATCTCAGTGGTAACACGCTCAACAAGTCATGTGATGAGATGCGTGGATTGACTGTATCAGATGCAGAGGCAACTAAAATTCGTCCTCCGCCACCTGGATTGAGTCACTACGCCAACACTAGGACATAGAGTGCATTGGGAATTGGGCATTCCAAATTAGGGCGAAAGAGGGGAGAAAATCAATAAATAAATTAATAAATAACTATGTGGCTAATGTTATTCTGTCCGTGTTTTCTGCAGACTCTTCGTGGTATATTCAGACTCCGATCATTGACTTATTGAAAATGAATTCACATCTAGTGTTGTTAAGGCTGAATCACCACGCTGCCAAATCAGGGTGTGAATTCATTTCAATTTAAATGAGTTGTCCGGCCGTCATCTTTGTCTAAAGTTTTTAACAGAAATGTATTGTGGTTAACACAACAGCAATGTTGGAATGGAAAAATGGTATTTTATACTATCAATACTTAAACTGTTTTGTGGAGCAAAGCAGAGACGACAGCAGATGAGCAGAGAAAGTATGTGACAGGGATTCGTTTATGACTGTTAACTGTTGACAGTATTTCACAATATGGAGCTGCCTGCAGTGACAAAATGATTCAAATTTGTGTATTTGTCTCCTGATCGTCTCCATGTTTTTATTCATGTAACAAAAACCATCATTAACAAATCATTTAGGTATTTTATTATTTTACATGACTGGAAAACTGCATTACAAAATTCCAGGTTTTCCAGGAATCATGGGAAACCTAATATCTGGCGTAGAAGCAATTCATGAAAGATGATCAGTAACCTTAAATTCAGTCTGAAAGATTCATTCTGTCTATCAATCATCTAGTGTAACTGTCTGTCTGTCTGTCTGTCTATCTATCATCTACTGTACCTGTCTGTCTGTCTGCCTATCAATCAATACTGTAACTGTCTGTCTGTCTATCAATCAGTACTGTACCTGTCTGTCAGTCTGTCTGTCTGTCTGTCTGTCTATCAATCATCTACTGTACCTGTCTGTCTGTCTGTCTGTCTGTCGATCAATCAATACTGTAACTGTCTGTCTGTCTATCAATCAGTACTGTACCTGTCTGTCTGTCTGTCTGTTGTGTTGCAGTGAAAATGCATGTTACATAAATATGAAATAAATGTAAATAATTCAGGAATCAGAGCAGTTTTTTAAGCGTCTGAGTGTAAAATAAGATGAAGATGTAAGTGAACATCAACAGACATGTCTTTCTCTATAACTCAGCATACAGCAATCGGAATAATCTGCCATGTTTACATTAAGTGTGCCGGTTCAAAGCTCTTACATGAGCCTCAGACAGATGTTTATACAGGATTATTCACAGATGCATTGATGTTCATGAGCTGCAGGATTACATACTGTATTTACCCTGCTGGAAAATAAATGCTATAACCAGCTTTAGTTGATTTGCTGGTTTCAGGTGGGCCTGATTTTCTGACCGTCTAAACCAGTTAAACACCAGCTTGACCGGGATGGCAGACCAGCTAGTCCAGCTTAAACCATCGAAGCAGTTTAGGCGGATTTATGCTGTTTGTTGTTTGTTTGTTTTCCTCAGCAGGGAGCTACTTTCATATTAATGTATATACGGATATCCCCACCTATATATCTATATATCTGTTTACCTACAGTACCTGTCTGTCTGCTGACCAACCTACAGTACCTGTCTGTCTGCTGACCAACCTACAGCACCTGTCTGTCTGCTGACCAACCTACAGCACCTGTCTGTCTGCTGACTAACCTACAGCACCTGTCTGTCTGCTGACCAACTTACATCACCTGTCTGTCTGCTGACCAACCTACATCACCTGTCTGTCTGCTGACAACCTACAACACCTGTCTGTCTGCTCACCAACCTACAATACCTGTCTGTCTGCTGACAAACCTACTGTACCTGTCTGTCTGCTGAACAACCTACAGTACCTGTCTGTCTGCTGACCAACCTACAGTACCTGTCTGTCTGCTGACCAACCTACAGCACCTGTCTGTCTGCTGACCAACCTACAGCACCTGTCTGTCTGCTGACTAACCTACAGCACCTGTCTGTCTGCTGACCAACTTACATCACCTGTCTGTCTGCTGACCAACCTACATCACCTGTCTGTCTGCTGACAACCTACAACACCTGTCTGTCTGCTCACCAACCTACAATACCTGTCTGTCTGCTGACAAACCTACTGTACCTGTCTGTCTGCTGAACAACCTACAGTACCTGTCTGTCTGCTGACCAACCTACAG
>NC_068277.1:1717440-1719940 GCF_025860055.1 Xyrauchen texanus | reverse complement strand
GAAGTTTGTTTTGTGGAGGAACACTCCTTCGGGACAGTTATGTGGATGAATCTACACGTTCTTTGCGTTTATTCTGCCTATTGGCTGGAGTTTGTTTTAAAGATTATTTTCTGTCTCACAATATTTTTTATAGAAACACCGGACTTGAGCAATCTGATGGCAAAGTAGTGTAAATGGAGTGTTTGAGTTTAGAGGGATGGACGCCGTTTGGCGCTGTCGTGCGCGTGGTTAATGTGCACATTTAATTTTCTCTTTGTTTGGTTCAGGGGGAAGTTTGGGGTTTGATTGTTACACTAATGTTGGAATGTGGTCTTTATAATTGTATTTTTGACACAAAATCAATTTTTAAGGTCATTTTCTCACACAATATTCAATGGTTCTCATGTGGAGTTTGACAGCGAGACAACAACACGTAATGTTATTAAGAGAGGAGCTGATATAGTTAGACATGGAGGAAGGTCAGTTAACAACTTTAACAAGCTTTTCTCTGTGAATGTGAAGTGATTGACATCCGCTCCCAAACTTAAGGCGACTTTTTGCATATACGAGACAGAAAGGATGTTAATAACTGATATTTATGTGAGCTGGCCACCTGCACCTCTCATGGATAAACCTTTCGCTACCGCCTTCAACTCGAAAACTGAAAACCATTACGTAAGAAATCTCAGGGGGTTCTGCTGGTGTTGTGGGAGTTCGACGGGAATGCAGACCTCTACCTCTCTGTAACGTTAAATACCAGTTACCTTCAAGATGCCTTTCGTAAGTCTACCAATCCCTTGTTATCCACTTGGGCATTGTTTTCTTCATTTCAATGTACTGTTTTTCATTTTCCATCTTCCTTTTCTGTTCTGCGCCCAGGCCCCTCGTGTGGTGCTCCTATGCGTTGCATATGTTGCATACCCCAATTCTGCGCCCCTAACTGTAGGCCAGTGATTTGCTTTCATATTCAATGACATGATAATAAAACGTATGTCTTCTAAAGCCACTTTTCTCAACAACTATTGATACATGTGGTTATTGATAATTCATCTGATTAATATGATGTCATTCATCAGCCAATTGTCTGTAAAACTTAATAAATGAGGGAAAATCACTAAGTGCACTTTTCCAATAAAAGATGATTTTGTCTCCTTCTGCTGGTGGATCTGGTGAATTACAGCTTCAGGATTCAGATTTGAATTACTGAGAGGAAAACACAGGGTGAGATGTGCCCACCACAACAAGATCTGGAGCAGAAATCATCAACGACTGCAACACTGAAGAAGAGAAAACCCCAAAACACACAGGAGGGGCCAGTTAACTGTCTAACTGACAGACAAGCAGGTTACCGAGGTTGACGGTGAGTTTGATACGTCCTCCGTCCAGCTCCAGGCGTAGTGTGTCGGCTGACTCTTTAGACGTGGTGGCCATGAGCAGACCGTACGCTCGCTGAGACATGAATCTCAATGCCACGTCCTCCGCCTCAGTGTGCATTGTGCTGGGCATGATGATCTTCAGATACATACTGCCATCATAACTCAACACCGTCGCCTCTGCAAAACACACACACACACACACACACACACACACACACACACACACACACACACGAGTACATGAGTATTCACAATTTATACAGTCAGGATCCAGAAGTAAAATTATTGGGTGCTAAGAGCAAAAAACAGGCTTTGGTGTTTTTAAGAATTGCACCACAGCGGGGAGTGGGGTAAGCTGTGCCACTTTGTCTTTGCATTGTCCTCTAGTCATGTAGAACTGAGATAGAGGGAAACTCATTTATATTTCAGGATGTACGCTCATTAATAACACAGTCACAGAAATATGACTATTGTTCCTGTCAGGGGTAAACTGTGTCTTGTGAAGGGGTACGTTGAAATTATGAAGAATAAATGATTCATTTACATGAACATGATTTATTAATACAAAAGCTATTTAATGTCTGATTTTGCTGCATATTATTCACTCACTCTTAGAAACATCCATAAACCAGCCAAAGATTTCATATTCAGAATATTTCAAATAATTGAGACTTTAATTGAATCTTATAATTTTTTTATGTATTTTCTTATTTTTATTTTATGGTTTTATTTTTATTTTCACATGTATTATTTATTTTTAACATGTGTTTATTTTATTTTATTGTTTTGTATTTATCAGGTATTTTTTTCATGTATTTATTTATTTATTATTTCTGTTTTATTTTCAAGTATTTATTTAATTTCATTATGTTTTATTTTTACATATATTTATTTATTTATTTTTATTTATTTCTGTTTTTACAAGCATGTATTTATGTTTTACTTTTTACATTTATTTTTTTATTTGTACATATATTTACAATTTTAATATATTTTATGTGCATTCATTTATTTTCTTTTAACTTTTTTATTTTTTTATTTAATTGTATTATATTTATATTTTTACATGTATATATTTATTTGAAAAATAAATGTTGAATTCACAGTAGAACAAAAACGTAAATTAAAAAAACACTATTAGACTG
>NC_068277.1:1707440-1712440 GCF_025860055.1 Xyrauchen texanus | reverse complement strand
TTTACTTTGATCTATTTGGCAAAATCCTCTTTCCTTTATGATTTACAGGTCATTGAAGCTTTTTATTTATCACTTTATATGTTCCCTGGGAATCAAACCTGTGACCTTCTTATGAATAAAAGCCTTGTATGAGGTCTGACTGTGTGCAATTTATATTATAGAACAAAATGTGTCTCTTAAAGAGATGATTTTTACTCATAAATCTATCATTGGAAACTTCCGAGTGAACCCATGACTCACATATGTTAGTTGTTTTTCCAGATTCAAGGACTATAACCTGAAGAGTCAATTGTTCATTTCTGATTTTGTTTGCGTGAGCACATATTTCCGTTCTCATCTCAGAGTAGATCGGGGAGATTTATGACTGACTCGTAATTGTCTATTAAATTGCAATTACAGAACGGCTGGACTTTTCCCCACAGCACAAACACCCACATTCTGCAGTCTCACACTCTATTAGTCAATTACAGCACATGAAGAGCATTTGGCAGCAGAACTCAGCGGCATCTGTGAGTTTTAATATGGTCACGTACAGACTCTGCTTTGGGAATAACATTTAAAGAATGGAATGGTGTGTGAACAGAATACAGGAGTCACTCCAGAACTCATGATGGTTGACATAGTGATCACCATAGCAACTGTTTGGGACCTCGAGGATGTAAACAAGAAACATGGATGCCAAGGGTTTAACCGAAGACTATTTAGCAGAGACGGGACACTTCTATTAAAATAACTGGGAGAAATCAGAACGCCCAACGGTCAACGGATGTAGAAAGGAAGTCCCGTCTTACAGGTAACAGAGCCAATCACCTTTTATATACAGACATCACCTGTCAATCACCTTTTAGATACAGATATCACCTGTCAATCACCTTTTAGATACAGACACCACCTGTCAATCACCTTGAGTACGCGCATGTGCATCAGCTATACAAGTCGGGGATATTGTGTTTTTTAGCGTCATCTGAAGTTAAGAAGTTCAGCAGTTACAGAAATACTCAAACCAGCCAGTCTGACACCAACAATCATCTGTGCGATTATCTGATCAGCCAATCATGTGGCAGCAGTGCAGTGCATAAAATCATGCAGATACAGTTCAGGAGCTTTAGTTAATGTTCACATCAACCATCAGAATGGGGAACAAAATGCGATCTCTGTTTTTTTTTGTGAATTTTGTGAATTCACTTCCACATTTAAACCCAGCTGTCTTTCCCAAAATTGTGCGTTGGAACGTTAAGTCACTCCTGTAAATAACGGAAGTGTGTGTGTGTGAACAGAACGAGATCCTCAAACACTCAGAAGTGGAGTGACAACTGGATTGAACCGCAGTGTGAACGCGCTCTTTCAGATGTGTGTGTTTCTCACCTTTCCTCCCTTCTCTCTGGAAGTCAACATGGCACCATTCTCCATCATTCACCTTCTTGTTGCTGGTCTTGAGTTTGATACTCCCTGATCCCATGTCCATCAGCAGGAATAAAAATCCGTCCAGCAGCTCCATGGCGAAGTAATCGCTCTTCATCTCGCGGCCGGGACGCTGCTCTTTCGTGCTCTGTGGTTTCCCGTGACTGAAGAGCAGCAGTCCGCTCGGTTCTGTGGTGCGGAAATCAAACGATATGGAGCTGGTTTTCTTGGTGTCCCAGCGCGGAAGAGCGATGTAAGACTCGGCTGTCTCAAAGGTTACAGGGTCGAGGGCCGCCACGTCCTCGCAGCGGAAGACCAGATCACCATGGAGACTGATCTTAGGGTCCCTCTCAATGGCCAGACGGGACAGCTCCAGCTTGAAGTCGTTGTTCTTGTAGACGACCTACAGGGGACGATACAGGCAGTTTATTTCCTATTACTTTAATAAACACAGGTGTGTGTTTCTTCTAGAAAGTAAAGTCTCATCGAAAAATTGCTGGCCTTTTCTGTATATTGCGGCACCGTTTTGTGGCTCATTTTGGCATATCGCGGCCCATTTGGCCCGTTTCGCGGTCTACCAATCGGCCCTCTCGGTTCTTACGATGGCCAGTCCTCTCTTGATCGGCCCCAAAGTGTGTCAGCCCACCGGGAAAATTACCAGTCCAGCCCTGCCAATACACTTAATCTAATTGCGAACAATGTGGTTGATAGATGGCTAGCATCTAATCCAGAATCGAGTGCTGTTTATTATATGCTTTTGTGATTCTGATAGTGATTGTTACTTATTGAATTGTGCCATGAGCCTTCACTGGGCCTATTATATTAAGTTGTTAGTAGTTTTAGGGGCCTACACAGTCATTATGCTATACCACATTGCCCTCCACTGGATGTATAATGAGCTGCAATAAACTCAATTTTAGCATTTTCGAATGCCAGTTCATACTTCCGCACTTATTTTGATGAAAGTAACTCAAAAGTAGTGTAATGCATTATAATTCAGAGACAGTAATATTGTAATATAACTAATTACTCTCAAATGACAGTAACTAGTAATCTATATTGTATTACATTTTGGAAGTAACTTGCCCAACACTGATTATAATATATATATATATACATATATATATATATATATATATATATATATATATATATATATATTTATTAGCCATAACATTAAAACTACCTGCCTAATATTGTGTATGTCCCCCTCGTGCCGCCAAAACAGCTCCAACCCGCATCTCAGAACAGCATTCAGAGATGATATTCTTCAGCACAATTGTACAGAGTGGTTATCTGAGTTACTGTAGACTTTACCAGTTTAAACCAGTCTGACCATTCTCTGTTGACCTCTCTGTTGACCTCAACATGGAGCTGCATGAATGATTGTTGGTGTCAGACGGGCTGGTTTGAGTGTTTCTGGGAGTTTCACACACAACAGTCTCTAGAATTTACTAGTTCTGGGGATGGAAATGTATTTTTGATGAGAGAGATCAACAGAGAATGGTCAGACTGATCAGGACAAGTCGTGTGAAGTACTGTAGAGGTCTCAACAGCGTTTTAAAGAATGCAGTGACAATAATATTTCCCGACACACTCACATCTTTGAGGCAGCCCATGAAGTTGTTGCTGACGGGCGATCCGGGCAGATCCGCCGTGTTTGGACTTCCACCGATATAGAAGAAGTCATCAGAGCCGAGCATTGTGTAGTCTTCCTGTGTGTAGCCAGTGGTGGTCAATATACCATCCACTGAGATAGTGACCTACCGATGGGACGACCCGTGACAGACCGAGAGAGACAGAGAGAGTGTTTCCGAGGAGAAAGAGAGAGAAAGAGAAAAGGAGAGAAAGACACTGGATTAAACAGGATTAAACTTTGTGGTTTTAGTTGCTTGAGGAAAGAGTTTCTTTACAGTGCCGATGTAAAAGCTCATTGCTGTTCCACATCCTAAACTGACCTCAAATTCACATTATTACACTTTAATAATACATTATGATTCTTATTTAATTTCTAGAGACTAGATTCCTGGTGCGAATAAGATTTTAAACCAAAGTGCAATCCAAATGATATAAACACTGACGTTCTCTCTGTGAACCCTACGGAGTACAGACAATGACAAAATATCACTTTAATTCTACTCTCCATGGGCTTCCATGGCTCCAAATGCTTTTACAAAAGCCTGAATGAAAGTTTTCGTGTCGGGTCATTTATGTCACTAATAAAGCTGCAGTTATGCTCTACATTTACATTGATTCATTTGACAGACACTTTTCTCCAAAGCAACAATAATACAAAATAAACAATTCATCACAGACTGGCTAAACCGACCATCTGCTAGCATCTTGAGCCGTCACGATTCATCAGTTCTATATTTTAGATGTAGTCTCACAAGCCAAACGTTTAACTGTTGCTTTCAAATCACAGCAACACAGTAGTATTGAGCAGAAACAATGTCAGCTTCACTCTGAATTTCCCTCCATGGCCATGTGATAAGTAATTCATAATTCATAGACTCTGAAAACAAAGAATATACAGATGTGCTTGAGAAATGTGCTTATAAAGGAATATGTTGGGTTCAATACAAATTAAGTCCACAGCATTTATGGCGTAATGTTTACCGCATACATTTATTTTGACTTGCCCTTGAAAAATTACAAATTTACAATAAGGCACTTCCAATGGAAGTCAATGGGGAGAATTTTTGGAGTGTTTAAATGCAGAAATGTGAACCTTATAACTTTATAAAAGTACTTTCATAAATGGTTCTATTAAAACTTGTGAATTATTTGAGCTGTAAAGTTGATTAAATCATCAGTTTTATGATCGTTTTAGGGTTAATGAAGTAGTAAAATTGTCTATACCTTTATACAGATGCAGTTAGTAAGTGATTTTATGATAACAAAATCATGTTAACACACATATTGTTTATGTCTTGTGTCTATACTTTTGAAACAGTATTTTAATGTTTACGGATTGGCTCCATTGACTTCTATTGTAAGTGTAACTGTAACACACACTTCTGCTTTTTTGAAGAAAATGAGGGATGAGTCGAAATAATTTATTTGGTAATCAACATTCAAATCAAATCAATCAAATCAAATCACTTTATTGTCACACTACCAATATGACACAAATGCTGTTGATTGAGTTCAACTTGTACCGGAATATTCCTTTACAGACAACATCTTGAATCGTGTTAGCCAGAATTATTGATCTTATTGTTTTCTATGTTGTATTTTAGGAACATTTACTATTTTTTATTGTATTTTCCAAAGGTGTACTTAACACACATTCAAGGAGATTCTTTACGTATTACTTAAGAGAGACGCTGTCCATATTTAAAGGACTGAAATGTGAAAGTGAGTTTCTCAATGTAACTTAATTTAATACATGCATAGTTTTAGAAATATTTATAATTTATTTTACAATAATTTATTTAAAATAAAACAAAGTATAAACACAACTAAAACTAACAAAAAAATTACAGAATAAACTAAAACTAAACTAAAACAAACAAAGAAATAACAAACAAAACTAAAACTAAACTAAAACTAAACTAAAACTAACAAAGAAATAACAAACTAAACTAAAACAAATA
>NC_068277.1:1637440-1702440 GCF_025860055.1 Xyrauchen texanus | reverse complement strand
TTATCTAGTTTTGTGTCAGAAAGTCTTACTTTTTGGCAGTCCAATCCAATAATAATGCAGGCAGCATTTCTCTTATTGTGGTTGAGCAGAAAACAACATTCGGTTTATCTTCTGTCTTCCATTGAGAAAAAATATTAGCATCCACATTTAGTTCAAAACAAATATAATAATATAGCTGCAAGCAGCAATTACGGGATAAGCATTGCAATGGTAAGTATTGCACAGCATTAACCTTAACCTAAAGATCACATATGACACAAAGCACAAACACACACAACATTACACATCACCTCAGAATGGATTCGAACCTACAACTTTCCATTCAACAGGTCACTTCGTATTCATGTGACTTTACAACAAAATGAAAAGCCCAGCAACCATTTAGTAAGCCCAATGCAAAGATCTCCGAAAAACTGAAATGTTAACGGCATGATTTTTCAAGGTGGGGATTATAATTATTAACAAGTTCCACTCAGATGACATATCAGAGAAACACAGCCAAGCATAGCACTCATCATAATCAACTTCATTTTCCTGTAACTTAAACAAAGATACAATTCTACATTTGCTTCTATGAGCACCAGCATGGAAACCACTGCACAACCCAATGAGAACATATGACACACAGAGCAAACACACACAACATTTCTCCTCAGGATAGATTCAGAAGTCAAAGCTCTATCCGCTGCACCATAGAGACAATCAAGCAGAAGTCACCATGACATCGCATTCATTTTCCAACAGATATCAAAATCAGAATTTGATTGTGGAAAACACCAGCAATCCAGTAAGCACAATACAAAATGACCAGAACTACAGAAAGTTCTACTGCATGATTTGCAGAGGCTGGGATCAAACCAGCAACCATTGGAACTATAGTCAGGTGTTTAACACACTGAGCCACTCAGTTGCCACGGCGCAGCGATAGCAAAGAGTCATCCAGAGTTTAGAGTCAGCACACACGTGCAGGTTATCTTTTGAACGATAGGTGGTGCTGTCGCCAAACTGCTCAGTTATCTTCAGGACATTATGCCAATGATGCATACCACATTTAATTTAAATCTGACAATGCTTTTAAAAGATATGTCATTTTTTATTAAAATTCACTTTGGGTGAGAGACAGTATGGTTGATATGAGAAACATTTTTTGAAATTCCCATGACCTAAAGAATCCATAGACACCAACCTCTGATTTTTGGACACACAGTTCAAAAGTTATGGGTTCAAAAAGCTTTTGAACTATAGATGGTGCTGTCTCCAAACTTTGCTTGTACCCTCAGGTCATGGTCCTGATGAAGCACACCAAGATGCTGAGATACAGCCTTACATTCATTTTTACTTCGACCTCATTAAATATGTGTTAAACTTTTCAACTGTGGTGAAAATAAAAATTCTGTATTATTTATAGAGAAATGTATGAATCGCAGTATTAGTCTGGAGATTATTTTGAGCCATTGTTGGGAAAATGAGACAAAATTTCAAGGAAAAGTAGCAAACAAATGCTACCATGTCAACACCATTCAATATATCAAAATCTGTTCATATTTATCATCTTCAGTGTCTTTGGCATAATGTTGTCTAAATGAGGTGACAGTCCCATGAAGGAGGAGTATTTAAAAGTTCAGAGACTGCAATATAAAAACAATTGCCAACTCCCTGTTGGGCGGACCCAATTACTATAACTATGAAAGTTGTCCGGGTTGAAGAGAACTATATATGTTCCAATTTTGGTTACTGTAGGGGAAAATGGGGGTGCTACAGAGGCTATTTACACACCCATTTTAAAGGGGGAGCTACAGAGTCTCCCCTACATGCCCATGTGTGAACATTTGCCCAGACCTAATCGCCACAATTTCATGTAATTTTAAGTATGCCAAGTGCCTCAAAAACACCCAAATATAGGAATAATAGCAATTCATTTATTGCCATGGTAACAGTATTTTAGATATCAAATATTGCTTTCTGTCTGTTAAAAGAGCCATACTTCCTGCTGCCAATGATCGTGACCCATAATAACCACATCAATGTGATCAGCCCTCATTACCAAACATACAGTTGAATTTCCATCAAAATCACACAAAAGATATACACGTGAAGCACTTCCTGTTTTCCATTTTTCGCCATAAATGTATTGTTTCACTTTGGTGACACCGTTCAAAATATAAAAAATCTGTTTGCAATTTAATGGCCAACTTCCTGTTGGGCGGAACTAATGACTGTGAGTGCTTTATGAGAACTATACATGTACACATTTTGTGAATGTGAAAATAGGGGACGCTACAGAGTCCCTCTTACATGCCCATTTTCAAGGGGACGCTACAGAGCCCTAATTTTCGATGACTCTGATGTGTGTGCAAAATTTCAAGAGATTTCATGCATGTTAAATACCCCAAAAGTACCGAAAACCTTGAAAACAAAATTATAATCCTTAGAAGAACAATAGAGCCTCTGTACTTTCAGTGCATGGGCCCTAAGAATCCTAACAAATATAACTGCTGCTATAGTCGCCGGTCAACAAAGGGACATACCAAGTTTAGAGGACTCAAAGCCAAACACAGCTGTTACCACGATCACCATACCATGATCTGGCTGATCACATCACAGACATGGAGCAACAACATCCGGACTCTCTTATCATTATTCTGGGAGACTTTAATAACGCTAACCTCACCCATGAACTGCCAAAATACAAACAACACATCACATGCCCCACCAAAGACTAAAAGACTGTGGACCACTGCTACACCCCTGTAAAGGATGCATATCACTCTGTCCCACGTGCAGCTTGAGAACTCTCTGATCACTGTCTGGTTCATCTTCTCCTGACCTACAGACAGAAACTAAAATCAGCCTGTAGTAAAGAGAAACAAGCCTGATTTGACTGCACTGATTGGAGGGTTTTTGAGGCAGCAGCCACAGATCTGAACAAGCTCACAGATACTGTGACATCATTTATCTGTTTCTGTAAGAATATGAGCATCCCTACCAGGATATTTTGTATCATTCAATAATGATAAACCATGGTTTACAGGAAAACTCAGACAACTTCTTCATGCCAAAGAGGATGCTTACAGGGGTGGGGATAAAATATTGTACAAGAAATTGCATTGTGAGGAAAGGCCTGAAAAGCATTACCAAGTGTAAAACACCTCCCCCTCGCTAAAGGAAAATATTACACGTTTGTTCGGGTCATTTTTGGCCCACGTACACCAAGAGTGCGACTCAAAAATGAACAATGCACAAGTATTTAGTATTTTGTTCAGATTACATCTGCTCAATCCGGCACTTTACACAAAGGTTCAATATGTTGGCATTGATATATTTGGTATCGTGAACTAACAATGAACACTGACTTTAACATCATTCATTTATCTTGTTTAAGCTATTGTAAATAAATAAATATACGAGAGCTCATTATTAGTTCATAATGCATTTCTATAAGAGCAAAGAAACACCAAGAAGTTTGTCGAAAGTGTCATGAGTTTATCCAGACAGCAGCCATGAACGTCTCTTCCACGGCACGACGAGTCGACATTGATCAGATGTTTAATAGCTAAGTCAGTTATTTGTTCGTCTGTATTAATGCATTCTGTTTGAGGTCTCTGTAGATGTCACATTTCAGAATGTTTGTCTCTTTTTCATCAAAAAGAGAATCGTGCCAAATTAACTTTAACTGTGATGAAACAAATGTTATAAAATCCAGTTATATATCACAGCCTGATTATTGATTAACATTTGCATCATCTGTGCAGTTCTACTTACATTATACGATCATATATTGTTTTCTGATTGTTGACGAGTTCAAATGAAAAGAAAATAATTCCTCAAGATCAATCATGTCACAATGACTCAATTATACTGAATCACACTCCAACTCTCAGAAACACACGTGTATTTCACAAGATTTCATCATGGGAATGTTTCTGATCAAAGAACAATAACGAGACTTCTCTAGAATACTGAAAACTACTGACGGTCACTCCACTCGTCATTTCACTGAATAACAATCCAAAACAACACAAAACCCTCCAAAAAACTGTGTTTTCTTCTTGTTTTCAGTAAAAACATCTAAACGTTTAAACTTGTGTCAGATAATAAGACTTGTGTTTATGTTTGACCTTTTATATGTGTAAATTGTGTTTGTTCAAAGGATAAATATAACACAATATAATGATGTTTACGCTTAAAACCAGGCAAGAAAATGGGGTGAATTAATAATAAACTTAATTCAAGAAATATTTTCAGAAAACAGGTCTAAATATCTAAATAAATTCATCTTGTTTTAAATTATATGTCTTACTAGAAAACATGTCACAAATATGAATTATAAAAAGTGCATGTCATAAACATTTCTACTCTCTTTGGCCGTGACTCTACCAAAACTATATTCTGATTATGATTTTCTTTGTGATATTATTTTTCTTTAGGTAGTTGACAAAAACTGTATTCATGTGTTTTTTGAACATAAAGATTTAAGAATTATATTTATATTAAAGAGTATAGAGTAAGACTTTATGATAATATTTCATCGCATTTATAAGGAGGGGTTGAACCGACCTTACACCCAACACACCTGAAAGTTTGTCATGAGTTTCTATGTTTCCAATAGACTATTGGGGTGTGTAGCAGCCAATAATGTAATAACTACCGTTAATGTAATAACAACCAAAATGTAATAACTACCATTACTGTAATAACTATCGTTAATGTAATAACAACCAATAATGTAATAACTGCAAATAATGTAATAACAACCAATAATGTAATAACTGAAAATAATGTAATAACAACCAATAATGTAATAACTGCCAATAATGTAATAACAACCATTAATGTAATAACAACCATTAATGTAATAACTACAGTTGATGTAATAACTGCCAATAATGTAATAACTGCCAATAATTTAATAACTGCCAATAATTTAATAACTGCCATTAATGTAATAACAACCATTACTATAATAACAACCATTAATGTAATAACAACCATTAATGTAATAACTACCGTTAATGTAATAACAACCAAAATGTGATAACTACCATTACTGTAATAACTATCGTTAATGTAATAACAACCAATAATGTAATAACTGCAAATAATGTAATAACAACCGATAATGTAATAACTGACAATAATGTAATAACAACCAATAATGTAATAACTGCCAATAATGTAATAACAACCATTAATGTAATAACAACCATTAATGTAATAACTACAGTTGATGTAATAACTGCCAATAATGTAATAACTGCCAATAATTTAATAACTGCCAATAATTTAATAACTGCCAATAATGTAATAACAACCATTACTATAATAACAACCATTAATGTAATAACTACAGTTGATATAATAACTGCCAATAATATAATAACTGCCAAAAATGTAATAACTACCGTTAATGTAATAACAGCCAATAATGTAATAACTACCGCTAATGTAATAACTGCCAATAATGTAATAACTACTGTTAATGTAATAACTGCCAAAAATGTAATAACTAGCATTAATGTAATAACTGTCAATAATGTAATAACTGCCAATAATGTAATAACTACTGATAATGTAATAACTGCCAATAATGTAATAACTACTGTTAATGTAATAACTGCCAATAATGTAATAACAACCATTAATGTAATAACTGCCAATAATGTAATAACTACTGTTAATGTAATAACTGCCAATAATGTAATAACAACCATTAATGTAATAACTGCCAATAATGTAATAACTACTGTTAATGTAATAACTGCCAATAATGTAATAACAACCATTAATGTAATAACTGCCAATAATGTAATAACTACTGTTAATGTAATAACTGCCAATAATATAATAACTACTGATAATGTAATAACTGCCAATAATGTAATAACTACTGTTAATGTAATAACTGCCAATAATGTAATAACTACCATTAATGTAATAACTGCCAAAAATGTAATAACTAGCATTAATGTAATAACTGTCAATAATGTAATAACTGTCAATAATGTAATAACTGCCAAAAATGTAATAACTGTCAATAATGTAATAACTGACATTAATGTAATAACTGCCAATAATATAATAACTGCCAATAATATAATAACTGCCAAAAATGTAATAACTACCGTTAATGTAATAACAGCCAATAATGTAATAACTGCCATTACTGTAATAACTACCATTAATGTAATAACTGCCAATAATGTAATAACTACTGTTAATGTAATAACTGACAATAATGTAATAACTACCATTACTGTAATAACTACCATTAATGTAATAACTGCCAATAATGTAATAACTACTGTTAATGTAATAACTGACAATAATGTAATAACTACTGTTAATGTAATAACTGCCAATAATGTAATAACTACCGTTAATGTAATAACTGCCAATAATGTAATAACTGCCAAAAATGTAAGAACTACCATTAATGTAATAACTGTCAATAATGTAATAACTGCCAATAATGTAATAACTGCCAAAAATGTAATAACTACCATTAATGTAATAACTGTCAATAATGTAATAACTGACAATAATGTAATAACTGCCAATAATGTAATAACTGTCAATAATGTAATAACTGACATTAATGTAATAACTGCCAATAATATAATAACTGCCAAAAATGTAATAACTACCGTTAATGTAATAACTGCCAATAATATAATAACTGCCAAAAATGTAATAACTACCTTTTTTTTTATTTATTTTTTTATTATTATTCATAATTTATGCAAAAGAACATCTGACAAGAAAATAAAATTAAGCAAACAAATCAAAATAATTCCAATAACACAATAAAACAAATTAATTACAATGGTTACAGTCAAAGACTTTTTTTTTTTTTTTTTCTTTTCTTACTCTTGTCAATGTCCATTACATATTCGAAAAGGAGTGGGAAGAAGAAAAAAAACTTATTTAATCCCACCCCTATCCATAATTCAAAAGCTTACCATAAGTCGACCCACGTTCCATCATAAATCTACTTTATTATACCCCAAAGCAAAAAAAAATCATTTAAGAAAAAAAAAAAAAAAAAAAAAAAAAAATAATAATATTAAATAAATTATCAATTATTTAAACAAGGAAAATAATAATTAAATAAACAATATAGAAGAATAACTTAGAAATATCAGTAGCTCAGAAAAAGAAATGACATAATAATAACACAAAGAAACGAAAAATAATTACTAGCCCCAAAACACTCATTGATTATTCACCCCATTCTTCATCCCTGTATCTCTTGAAGACAATATCTTTATACCTATTTTTAAACTGATTTATGTTTGGACATTGCTTTAGTTCATCACTGAGACTATTCCATAGCTTTACTCCAGAGCTGGAGATACAAAAACTTTTTCTAGTTGTCCGAATTCTGTTAACTTTGAAGTTATGTGTCCCCCTTAAATTATAACCTCCCTCTCTTACCCTGAATAATATTTGAATATTTCTTGGAAATATATTATTTTTAGCTTTAAACATTATTTGGGCTGACTGATACTTCACAAGATCTGTAAATTTTAATAATTTTGACTGTATGAATAATGCATGAGTGTGTTCCCTATACTCAGCATTGTGAATAATTCTTATTGCTCTTTTTTGGAGAACAGAAAGTGAATGTAATGAACTTTTGTAGTTGTGTCCCCAAATCTCAACACAGTAAATCAAATATGGTAAAACCAGTGAACATACAACATGTGGAGTGATCTCCGATCCAGGACCTGCTTTGCCTTATTTATTACTGCAATTGATCTTGATAGTTTAGATTGTACATGATTAATGTGTGATTTCCAACTGATTATGTCATCTATAATTACCCCAAGAAACTTATTTTCATGAACTCTATCAATTATAACCCCGTCTATTTGTATGTTCACCTGAATATTCATATTACAATTCCCAAATAACATTATTTTAGTTTTATTTAAATTTAATGATAATTTATTACTATCAAACCATATTTTTAATTTATTCATTTCTTTAGTGACATCCTTCACCAGTTGCTGTAAGTTTTCACCTGAACAAAATATATTGGTATCGATCTGCAAATAAAACCATCTTCAACAACTTAGATACAGAACATATGTCATTAATATACAAAATAAATAATTTTGGTCCCAACACTGACCCCTGGGGGATACCACAAGCAATGTCCAAACATACTGACCTGGAGCTTCCCAACTTCACAAACTGCTGTCTCTTACTTAGATAACTCCTCACCCAGTCTAATACTATCCCCTGATACCATACCTTTCCAGTTTTTTTATTAGTATGTCATGGTCGATTGTATCAAAAGCTTTTTAAGGTCAACAAATACCCCCATTACATAATTTTTATGATCCAGGGCACTTGTGATTTCCTCTATTGATTCTATTATTGCCATTGATGTAGATCTATTTAGTCTAAATCCATACTGACCGTCAGTGAGTAATTGATGTTTATCCAAGAATGTATCTAATCTGTTGTTAAAGATTTTTTCAAGAATTTTGGAAAATTGTGGAAGTAAGGAGACAGGTCTATAGTTTGTGAAGTGGTATTTGCTCCCATTTTTATACAGAGGTATGACTTTGGCTGTTTTCATTTTGTTTGGAAATGAACCTGTTTGAAATGATAAGTTACAAATATATGTCAATGGTTTTGAGATCTCCTCAATGACTTTTCTCACTATAGTCATGTCAATGTCATTGTAATCAGAAGATTATTACCGTTAATGTAATAACAGCCAATAATGTAATAACTACCATTACTGTAATAGCTACCGTTAATGTATTAACAGCCAATAATGTAATAAATACAGTTGATATAATAACTGCCAATAATATAATAACTGCCAAAAATGTAATAACTACCGTTAATGTAATAACTGCCAATAATGTAATAACAACCATTAATGTAATAACTACCGTTAATGTAATAACTGCCAATCATATAATAACTGCCAAAAATATAATAAGTACCGTTAATGTAATAACAGCCAATAATGTAATAACTACCATTACTGTAATAACTACTGTTAATGTGCTAACTGCCATTAATGTAATAACTGGCAATAATGTAATAACAACCAATAATGTAATAACTGCCAATAATGTAATAACAACCATTAATGTAATAACAACCATTACTGTAATAACTACAGTTGATGTAATAACTGCCAATAATGTAATAACTGCCAATAAATAATAACTGCCAATAATTTAATAACTGCCAATAATGTAATAACAACCATTAATATAATAACAACCATTAATGTAATAACTACAGTTGATGTAATAACTGCCAATAATGTAATAACTGCCAATAATTTAATAACAACCATTAATGTAATACCAACCATTACTGTAATAACTACAGTTGATGTAATAACTGCCAATAATGTAATAACAACCATTAATGTAATAACAACCATTACTGTAATAACTACAGTTGATGTAATAACTGCCAATAATGTAATAACAACCATTAATGTAATAACAACCATTACTGTAATAACTACAGTTGATGTAATAACTGCCAATAATGTAATAACTGCCAATAAATAATAACTGCCAATAATTTAATAACTGCCAATAATGTAATAACAACCATTAATATAATAACAACCATTAATGTAATAACTACAGTTGATGTAATAACTGACAATAATATAATAACTGCCAATAATTTAATAACTGCCAATAATGTAATAACAACCATTAATATAATAACAACCATTAATGGAATAACTACAGTTGATGTAATAACTGCCAATAATGTAATAACTGCCAATAATGTAATAACTACTGTTAATGTACTAACTGCCATTAATGTAATTACTACAGTTGATATAATAACTGCCAAAAATGTAATAACTACAGTTGCTATAATAACTGCCATTAATGTAATAACTAGTTCATATAATAACTGCCATTAATGAAATAACTGCCAAAAATGTAATAACTACCGATAATATAATAACTGACAATAATGTAATAACTGCCAAAAATGTAATAACTACCGATAATATAATAACTGACATTAATGTAATAACAACCAATAATGTAATAACTGCCAATAATGTAATAACAACCATTAATGTAATAACAACCATTAATGTAATAACTACAGTTGATGTAATAACTGCCAATAATGTAATAACTGCCAATAAATAATAACTGCCAATAATTTAATAACTGCCAATAATGTAATAACTGCCAATAATGTAATAACTACTGTTAATGTACTAACTGCCATTAATGTAATAACTACAGTTGATATAATAACTGCCAAAAATGTAATAACTACCATTGATATACTAACTCCCATTAATGTAATAACTACAGTTGATATAATAACTGCCATTAATGTAAAAACTACAGTTGATATAATAACTGCCATTAATGTAATAACTACAGTTGCTATAATAACTGCCATTAATGTAATAACTACAGTTCATATAATAACTGCCATTAATGAAATAACTGCCAAAAATGTAATAACTACCGATAATATAATAACTGACAATAATGTAATAACTGCCAAAAATGTAATAACTACCGATAATATAATAACTGACATTAATGTAGTAACTGCCAATAATGTAATAACACCCATTAATTTAATAACTACAGTTGATATAATAACTGGCAATAATGTAATAACAACCATTAATGTAATAACTGCAAATAATTTAAGAAATACCATTACTGTAATAACTACTGTTAATGTACTAACTGCCATTAATGTAATAACTACAGTTGATATAATAACTGCCAAAAATGTAATAACTGCCATTAATGTAATAACTACAGTTGATATAATAACTGCCAAAAATGTAATAACTACCTTTAATTTACTAACTCCCATTAATGTAATAACTGCCAAAAATGTAACAACTACCAATAATATAACTGACAATAATGTAATAACTGCCAAAATTGTAATAACTACCGATAATATAATAACTGACATTAATGTAATAACTGCCAATAATGTAATAACTACCGTTAATGTAATAACTGCCAAAAATGTAATAACTACCATTAATGTAATAACTGCCAAAAATGTAATAACTACCGTTAATGTAATAACTGCCAATAATGTAATAACTACTGTTAATGTAATAACTGCCAATAATGTAATAACTACCGTTAATGTAATAACTGCCAATAATGTAATAACTACCGTTAATGTAATAACTGCCAAAAATGTAATAACTACCGTTAATGTAATAACTGCCAATAATTTAATAACTACCGTTAATGTAATAACTGCCAATAATGTAATAACTACTGTTAATGTAATAACTGCCAATAATGTAATAACTGCCAATAATGTAATAACTACCGTTAATGTAATAACTGCCAATAATGTAATAACTACCGTTAATGTAATAACTGCCAATAATGTAATAACTACCGTTAATGTAATAACTGCCAATAATGTAATAACTGCCAAAAATGTAATAACTGCCAATAATGTAATAACTACTGTTAATGTAATAACTGCCAATAATGTAATAACTACCGTTAATGTAATAACTGCCAATAATGTAATAACTACCGTTAATGTAATAACTGCCAATAATGTAATGACTACCGTTAAAGTAATAACTGCCAAAAATGTAATAACTACCATTAATGTAATAACTGACAATAATGTAATAACTGCCAGTAATGTAATAACTACCATTAATGTAATAACTGCCAATAATGTAATAACTACCGTTAAGGTAATAACTGCCAAAAATATAATAACTACCATTAATGTAATAACTGACATTAATGTAATAACTGCCAATAATATAATAACTGCCAATAATATAATAACTACCGTTAAAGTAATAACTGCCAAAAATGTAATAACTGCCATTAATGTAATAACTACTGGTAATGTAATAACTGCCAAAAATGTAATAACTACCGTTAATGTAATAACTGCCAATAATGTAATAACTACCATTAATGTAATAACTACTGGTAATGTAATAACTGAAAATAATGTAATAACTACCGTTAATGTAATAACTGCTGTTAATGTACTAACTGCCATTAATGTAATAACTGCCAAAAATGTAATAACTACCGTTAATGTAATAACTGCTGTTAATATAATAACTGAAAATAATGTAATAACTACCGTTAATGTAATAACTGCTGTTAATGTACTAACTGCCATTAATGTAATAACTGCCATTAATGTAATAACTGCCGTTAATGTACTAACTACCGATAATGTAATAACTGCCAATAATTTAATAACTACCGATAACGTAATAACTGCCAAAAATGAAATAACTACCGATAATGTAATAACTGCCATTAATGTAACAACTACCGGTAATGTAACAACTGCCAAAAATGTAATAACTACCGTTTATGTAATAACTGCCAATAATGTAATAACTACCATTAATGTAATAACTGCAAATAATGTAATAACTAATGTTCATGCAATAACTGCCAATAATGTAATAACTACCATTAATGTAATAACTGCCAAAAATGTAATAACTACCGTTAATTTAATAACCGCCGTTAATGTAATAACTGCCAAAAATGTAATAACTGACAATAATGTAATAAATGCCAATAATGTAATAACTAACATTACTGTAATAACTACTGTTAATGTAATAACTGCCATTAATGTAATAACTGCCAAAAATGTAATAACTACCGATAATGTAATAACTGCCAAAAATGTAATAACTACCGTTAATGTAATAACTGCCAATAATGTAATAACTACCATTAATGTAATAACTATCAATAATATAATAACTAATGTTAATGCAATAACTGCCAATAATGTAATAACTACTGTTAATGTAATAACTGAAAATAATGTAATAACTAACGAAAATGTAATATCTGCAAATAATGTAATAACCGTTAATGTAATAACTACCGTTAATTTAATAACTGAAAATAATGTAATAACTGCAGTTAATGTAATAACTGCCATTAATGTAATAACTACCAATAATGTAATAACTGCCAATAATGTAATAACTGCCATTAATGTAATAACTGCCAATAATGTAATAACTGCCAAAAATGTAATAACTACCGATAATGTAATAACTGCCAATAATGTAATAACTACCATTAATGTAATAACTGAAAATAATGTAATAACTACCGTTAATGTAATAACTGCCAATAATGTTATAACAACCATTAATATAATAACTGCCAATAATGTAATAACTACTGTTAATGTAATAACTGCCAATAATGTAATAACTGCCGTTAATGTAATATTTGCCAATAATGTAATAACTACTGTTAAATTAATAACTGAAAATTATGTAATAACTACCGTTAATGTAATAACTGCCGTTAATGTAATATCTGCCAATAATGTAATAACTACTTTTAATGTAATAACTGCCAATAATGTAATAACAACCACTAATGTAATAACTGCCAATAATGTAATAACTACTGTTAATGTAATAACTGCCAATAATGTAATAACAACCAATAATGTAATAACTGACAATAATGTAATAACTACCATTAATGTAATATCTGCCAATAATGTAATAACTACCGTTAATGTAATAACTGCCGTTAATGTAATATCTGCCAATAATGTAATAACTACCATTAATGTACAATCTGCCAATAATGTAATAACAACCATTAATGTAATAACTGCCAATAATGTCATAACAACCATTAATGTAATAACTGCCAATAATGTAATAACTACTGTTAATGTAATAAATGCCAATAATGTAATAACAACCATTAATGTAATAACTGCCAATAATGTAATAACTGCCGTTAATGTAATATCTGCCAATAATGTAATAACTACTTTTAATGTAATAACTGCCAATAATGTAATAACAACCACTAATGTAATAACTGCCAATAATGTAATAACTACTGTTAATGTAATAACTGCCAATAATGTAATAACAACCAATAATGTAATAACTGACAATAATGTAATAACTACCAATAATGTAATATCTGCAATAATGTAATAACTACCGTTAATGTAATAACTGCCATTAATGTAATATCTGCCAATAATGTAATAACTACCGTTAATGTAAAATCTGCCAATAATGTAATAACAACCTTTAATGTAATAACTGCCAATAATGTCATAACAACCATTAATGTAATAACTTCCAATAATGTAATAACTACTGTTAATGTAATAACTGCCAATAATGTAATAACAACCATTAATGTAATAACTGCCAATAATGTAATAACTACCATTAATGTAATAACTGCCAATAATGTCATAACAACCATTAATGTAATAACTGCCAATAATGTAATAACTACTGTTAATGTAATAACTGCCAATAATGTAATAACAACCATTAATGTAATAACTGCAAATAATGTAATAACTACCATTAATGTAATAACTGCCAATAATTTAATAACAACCGTTAATGTAATAACTGCCAATAATGTCATAAAAACCATTAATGTAATAACTGCCAATAATGTAATAACAACCATTAATGTAATAACGGCCAATAATGTCATAACAACCATTAATGTAATAACTGCCAATAATGTAATAACGACTGATAATGTAATAACTGCCAATAATGTAATAACAACCATTAATGCAATAACTGCCAATAATGTAATAACTACCATTAATGTAATAACTGCCAATAATTTAATAACTACCGTTATTTTAATTACTGAAAATAATGTAATAATGTAATATCTGCCAATAATGTAATAACTACCATTAATGTAATAACTGCCAATAGCTTAATAACTAATGTTAATGTAATAACTAAAGTTGATATAATAACTGCCAATAATGTAATAACAACCACTAATGTAATAACTGACAATAATGTAATAAATGCCAATAATGTAATAACTACCATTACTGTAATAACTACTGTTAATGTAATAACTGCCATTAATTTGATAACTGCAAAAATTTAATAACTACCGATAATGTAATAACTGCCAATAATGTAATAACTACCATTAATGTAATAACTACCATTACTGTAATAACTAATGTTAATGCATAACTGCCAATAATGTAATAACTACCATTAATGTAATAACTGAAAATAATATAATAACTACCGTTAATGTAATATCTGCCAATAATGTAATAACAACCGTTAATGTAATAACTACCGTTAATGTAAAATCTGCCAATAATGTAATAACAACCGTTAATGTAATAACTGCCAATAATGTCATAACAACCATTAATGTAATAACTGCCAATAATGTAATAACTACTGTTAATGTAATAACTGCCAATAATGTAATAACTGCCGTTAATGTAATAACTGCCGTTAAATTAATAACTGAAAATAATGTAATAACTACCGTTAATGTAATAACTGCCGTTAATGTAATATCTGCCAATAATGTAATAACTACTGTTAATGTAATAACTGCCAATAATGTAATAACAACCATTAATGTAATATCTGCCAATAATGTAATAACTACTGTTAATGTAATAACTGCCAATAATGTAATAACAACCATTAATGTAATAAATGCCAATAATGTAATAACTAATGTTCATGCAATAACTGCCAATAATGTAATAACTACCATTAATGTAATAACTGCCAAAAATGTAATAACTACCGTTAATTTAATAACCGCCGTTAATGTAATAACTGCCAAAAATGTAATAACTGACAATAATGTAATAAATGCCAATAATGTAATAACTACCATTACTGTAATAACTACTGTTAATGTAATAACTGCCATTAATGTAATAACTGCCAAAAATGTAATAACTACCGATAATGTAATAACTGCCAAAAATGTAATAACTACCGTTAATGTAATAACTGCCAATAATGTAATAACTACCATTAATGTAATAACTATCAATAATATAATAACTAATGTTAATGCAATAACTGCCAATAATGTAATAACTACTGTTAATATAATAACTGAAAATAATGTAATAACTAACAAAAATGTAATATCTGCCAATAATGTAATAACCGTTAATGTAATAACTACCGTTAATTTAATAACTGAAAATAATGTAATAACTGCCGTTAATGTAATAACTGCCATTAATGTAATAACTACCGATAATGTAATAACTGCCAATAATGTAATAACTGCCATTAATGTAATAACTGCCAATAATGTAATAACTGCCAAAAATGTAATAACTACCGATAATGTAATAACTGCCAATAATGTAATAACTACCATTAATGTAATAACTGAAAATAATGTAATAACTACCGTTAATGTAATAACTGCCAATAATGTAATAACAACCATTAATATAATAACTGCCAATAATGTAATAACTACTGTTAATGTAATAACTGCCAATAATGTAATAACTGCCGTTAATGTAATATTTGCCAATAATGTAATAACTACTGTTAAATTAATAACTGAAAATTATGTAATAACTACCGTTAATGTAATAACTGCCAATAATGTAATAACTACCATTAATGTAATAACTGCCAATAATGTCATAACAACCGTTAATGTAATAACTGCCAATAATGTCATAACAACCATTAATGTAATAACTGCCAATAATGTAATAACTACTGTTAATGTAATAACTGCCAATAATGTAATAACAACCACTAATGTAATAACTGCAAATAATGTAATAACTACCATTAATGTAATAACTGCCAATAATTTAATAACAACCGTTAATGTAATAACTGCCAATAATGTCATAAAAACCATTAATGTAATAACTGCCAATAATGTAATAACAACCATTAATGTAATAACTGCCAGTAATGTCATAACAAACATTAATGTAATAACTGCCAATAATGTAATAACGACTGATAATGTAATAACTGCCAATAATGTAATAACAACCATTAATGTAATAACTGCCAATAATGTAATACTACCATTAATGTAATAACTGCCAATAATTTAATAACTACCGTTATTTTAATAACTGAAAATAATGTAATAATGTAATATCTGCCAATAATGTAATAACTACCGTTAATGTAATAACTGGCAATAATAAAATAACTACCGTTAATGTAATATCTGCCAATAATGTAATAACAACCATTAATGTAATAACTGCCAATAATTTAATAACTGCCTGTAATGTAATAACCACCATTAATGTAATAACTAAAGTTGATATAATAACTGCCAATAATGTAATAACAACCACTAATGTAATTACTGACAATAATGTAATAAATGCCAATAATGTAATAACTACCATTACTGTAATAACTACTGTTAATGTAATAACTGCCATTAATTTGATAACTGCAAAAATTTAATAACTACCGATAATGTAATAACTGCCAATAATGTAATAACTACCATTAATGTAATAACTGCCAATAGCTTAATAACTAATGTTAATGTAATAACTAAAGTTGATATAATAACTGCCAATAATGTAATAACAACCACTAATGTAATAACTGACAATAATATAATAAATGCCAATAATGTAATAACTACCATTACTGTAATAACTACTGTTAATGTAATAACTGCCATTAATTTGATAACTGCAAAAATTTAATAACTACCGATAAAGTAATAACTGCCAATAATGTAATAACTACCATTAATGTAATAACTACCATTACTGTAATAACTAATGTTAATGCATAACTGCCAATAATGTAATAACTACCATTAATGCAATAACTGAAAATAATATAATAACTACCGTTAATGTAATATCTGCCAATAATGTAATAACAACCGTTAATGTAATAACTACCATTAATTTAATAACTGAAAATAATGTCATAACTACCGTTAATGTAATAACTGCCATTAATGTAATAACTACCATTAATTTAATAACTGAAAATAATGTAATAACTAAAATTAATGTAGTAACTGAAAATAATGTAATAACTACCATTAATGTAAAATCTGCCAATAATGTAATAACAACCGTTAATGTAATAACTGCCAATAATGTCATAACAACCATTAATGTAATAACTGCCAATAATGTAATAACTACTGTTAATGTAATAACTGCCAATAATGTAATAACTGCCGTTAATGTAATAACTGCCGTTAAATTAATAACTGAAAATAATGTAATAACTACCGTTAATGTAATAACTGCCGTTAATGTAATAACTGCCAATAATGTCATAACAACCATTAATGTAATAACTGCCAATAATGTAATAACGACTGATAATGTAATAACTGCCAATAATGTAATAACAACCATTAATGTAATAACTGCCAATAATGTAATAACTACCATTAATGTAATAACTGCCAATAATTTAATAACTACCGTTATTTTAATAACTGAAAATAATGTAATAATGTAATATCTGCCAATAATGTAATAACTACCGTTAATGTAATAACTGGCAATAATAAAATAACTACCGTTAATGTAATATCTGCCAATAATGTAATAACAACCATTAATGTAATAACTGCCAATAATTTAATAACTGCCAGTAATGTAATAACCACCATTAATGTAATAACTAAAGTTGATATAATAACTGCCAATAATGTAATAACAACCACTAATGTAATATCTGCCAATAATGTAATAACAACCGTTAATTTAATAACTACCATTAATTTAATAACTGAAAATAATGTCATAACTACCGTTAATGTAATAACTGCCATTAATGTAATAACTACCATTAATTTAATAACTGAAAATAATGTAATAACTAAAATTAATGTAGTAACTGAAAATAATGTAATAACTACCATTAATGTAAAATCTGCCAATAATGTAATAACAACCGTTAATGTAATAACTGCCAATAATGTCATAACAACCATTAATGTAATAACTGCCAATAATGTAATAACTACTGTTAATGTGATAACTGCCAATAATGTAATAACTGCCGTTAATGTAATAACTGCCGTTAAATTAATAACTGAAAATAATGTAATAACTACCGTTAATGTAATAACTGCCGTTAATGTAATATCTGCCTTTAATGTAATATCTGCCAATAATGTAATAACTACTGTTAATGTAATAACTGCCAATAATGTAATAACAACCATTAATGTAATATCTGCCAATAATGTAATAACTACTGTTAATGTAATAGCTGCCAATAATGTAATAACAACCATTAATGTAATAAATGCTAATAATGTAATAACTAATGTTCATGCAATAAATGCCAATAATGTAATAACTACCATTAATGTAATAACTGCCAAAAATGTAATAACTACCGTTAATTTAATAACCGCCATTAATGTAATAACTGCCAAAAATGTAATAACTGACAATAATGTAATAAATGCCAATAATGTAATAACTACCATTACTGTAATAACTACTGTTAATGTAATAACTACCGATAATGTAATAACTGCCAAAAATGTAATAACTACCGTTAATGTAATAACTGCCAATAATGTAATAACTACCATTAATGTAATAACTGTCAATAATATAATAACTAATGTTAATGCAATAACTGCCAATAATGTAATAACTACTGTTAATGTAATAACTGAAAATAATGTAATAACTAACAAAAATGTAATATCTGCCAATAATGTAATAACCGTTAATGTAATAACTACCGTTAATTTAATAACTGAAAATAATGTAATAACTGCCGTTAATGTAATAACTGCCATTAATGTAATAACTACCGATAATGTAATAACTGCCAATAATGTAATAACTGCCAATAATGTAATAACTACCATTAATGTAATAACTGAAAATAATGTAATAACTACCGTTAATGTAATAACTGCCAATAATGTTATAACAACCATTAATATAATAACTGCCAATAATGTAATAACTACTGTTAATGTAATAACTGCCAATAATGTAATAACTGCCGTTAATGTAATATTTGCCAATAATGTAATAACTACTGTTAAATTAATAACTGAAAATTATGTAATAACTACCGTTAATGTAATAACTGCCGTTAATGTAATATCTGCCAATAATGTAATAACTACTTTTAATGTAATAACTGCCAATGATGTAATAACAACCACTAATGTAATAACTGCCAATAATGTAATAACTACTGTTAATGTAATAACTGCCAATAATGTAATAACAACCAATAATGTAATAACTGACAATAATGTAATAACTACCATTAATGTAATATCTGCCAATAATGTAATAACTACCGTTAATGTAATAACTGCCGTTAATGTAATATCTGCCAATAATGTAATAACTACCATTAATGTAAAATCTGCCAATAATGTAATAACAACCATTAATGTAATAACTGCCAATAATGTCATAACAACCATTAATGTAATAAATGCCAATAATGTAATAACTACTGTTAATGTAATAAATGCCAATAATGTAATAACAACCATTAATGTAATAACTGCCAATAATGTAATAACTGCCGTTAATGTAATATCTGCCAATAATGTAATAACTACTTTTAATGTAATAACTGCCAATAATGTAATAACAACCACTAATGTAATAACTGCCAATAATGTAATAACTACTGTTAATGTAATAACTGCCAATAATGTAATAACAACCAATAATGTAATAACTGACAATAATGTAATAACTACCATTAATGTAATATCTGCCAATAATGTAATAACTACCGTTAAAGTAATAACTGCCATTAATGTAATATCTGCCAATAATGTAATAACTACCGTTAATGTAAAATCTGCCAATAATGTAATAACAACCATTAATGTAATAACTGCCAATAATGTCATAACAACCATTAATGTAATAACTGCCAATAATGTAATAACTACTGTTAATGTAATAACTGCCAATAATGTAATAACAACCATTAATGTAATAACTGCCAATAATGTAATAACTACCATTAATGTAATAACTGCCAATAATGTCATAACAACCGTTAATGTAATAACTGCCAATAATGTCATAACAACCATTAATGTAATAACTGCCAATAATGTAATAACTACCATTAATGTAATAACTGCCAATAATTTAATAACAACCGTTAATGTAATAACTGCCAATAATGTAATAACAACCATTAATGTAATAACTGCCAATAATGTAATAACTACCATTAATGTAATAACTGCCAATAATGTCATAACAACCGTTAATGTAATAACTGCCAATAATGTCATAACAACCATTAATGTAATAACTGCCAATAATGTCATAACAACCATTAATGTAATAACTGCCAATAATGTCATAACAACCATTAATGTAATAACTGCCAATAATGTCATAACAACCGTTAATGTAATAACTGCCAATAATGTCATAACAACCATTAATGTAATAACTGCCAATAATGTAATAACTACCATTAATGTAATAACTGCCGATAATTTAATAACAACCGTTAATGTAATAACTGCCAATAATGTAATAACAACCATTAATGTAATAACTGCCAATAATGTAATAACTACCATTAATGTAATAACTGACAATAATGTCATAACAACCGTTAATGTAATAACTGCCAATAATGTCATAACAACCATTAATGTAATTACTGCCAATAATGTAATAACTACCATTAATGTAATAACTGCAAATAATGTAATAACTACCATTAATGTAATAACTGCCAATAATTTAATAACAACCGTTAATGTAATAACTGCCAATAATGTCATAAAAACCATTAATGTAATAACTGCCAATAATGTCATAACAACCATTAATGTAATAACTGCCAATAATGTCATAACAACCATTAATGTAATAACTGCCAATAATGTAATAACTACTGATAATGTAATAACTGCCAATAATGTCATAACAACCATTAATGTAATAACTGCCAATAATGTAATAACTACCATTAATGTAATAACTGCCAATAATTTAATAACTACTGTTATTTTAATAACTGAAAATAATGTAATAATGTAATATCTGCCAATAATGTAATAACTACCGTTAATGTAATAACTGGCAATAATAAAATAACTACCGTTAATGTAATATCTGCCAATAATGTAATAACAACCATTAATGTAATAACTGCCAATAATTTAATAACTGCCAGTAATGTAATAACCACCATTAATGTAATAACTAAAGTTGATATAATAACTGCCAATAATGTAATAACAACCACTAATGTAATAACTGACAATAATGTAATAAATGCCAATAATGTAATAACTACCATTACTGTAATAACTACTGTTACTGTAATAACTGCCATTAATTTGATAACTGCAAAAATTTAATAACTACCGATAATTTAATAACTGCCAATAATGTAATAACTACCATTAATGTAATAACTGCCAATAGCTTAATAACTAATGTTAATGTAATAACTAAAGTTGATATAATAACTGCCAATAATGTAATAACAACCATTAATGTAATAACTGACAATAATGTAATAAATGCCAATAATGTAATAACTACCATTACTGTAATAACTACTGTTAATGTAATAACTGCCATTAATTTGATAACTGCAAAAATTTAATAACTACCGATAATGTAATAACTGCCAATAATGTAATAACTACCATTAATGTAATAACTACCATTACTGTAATAACTAATGTTAATGCATAACTGCCAATAATGTAATAACTACCATTAATGCAATAACTGAAAATAATATAATAATTACCGTTAATGTAATATCTGCCAATAATGTAATAACAACCGTTAATGTAATAACTACCATTAATTTAATAACTGAAAATAATGTCATAACTACCGTTAATGTAATAACTGCCATTAATGTAATAACTACCATTAATTTAATAACTGAAAATAATGTAATAACTAAAATTAATGTAGTAACTGAAAATAATGTAATAACTACCGTTAATGTAAAATCTGCCAATAATGTAATAACAACCGTTAATGTAATAACTGCCAATAATGTCATAACAACCGTTGATGTAATAACTGCCAATAATGTCATAACAACCATTAATGTAATAACTGCCAATAATGTAATAACTACCATTAATGTAATAACTGCCAATAATTTAATAACAACCGTTAATGTAATAACTGCCAATAATGTAATAACTGCCGTTAACGTAATAACTGCCGTTAAATTAATAACTGAAAATAATGTAATAACTACTGTTAATGTAATAACTGCCGTTAATGTAATATCTGCCAAT
Source organism: Xyrauchen texanus (assembly GCF_025860055.1). NCBI lineage: Eukaryota > Metazoa > Chordata > Actinopteri > Cypriniformes > Catostomidae > Xyrauchen > Xyrauchen texanus. The sequence continues at coordinate 1,679,356 of NC_068277.1, read as the reverse complement.
AATGTAATAACTACTGTTAATGTAATAACTGCCAATAATGTAATAACTACTGTTAATGTAATAACTGCCAATAATGTAATAACAACCACTAATGTAATAACTGCCAATAATGTAATAACTACTGTTAATGTAATAACTGCCAATAATGTAATAACAACCAATAATGTAATAACTGACAATAATGTAATAACTACCATTAATGTAATATCTGCCAATAATGTAATAACTACCGTTAAAGTAATAACTGCCATTAATGTAATATCTGCCAATAATGTAATAACTACCGTTAATGTAAAATCTGCCAATAATGTAATAACAACCATTAATGTAATAACTGCCAATAATGTCATAACAACCATTAATGTAATAACTGCCAATAATGTAATAACTACTGTTAATGTAATAACTGCCAATAATGTAATAACAACCATTAATGTAATAACTGCCAATAATGTAATAACTACCATTAATGTAATAACTGCCAATAATGTCATAACAACCGTTAATGTAATAACTGCCAATAATGTCATAACAACCATTAATGTAATAACTGCCAATAATGTAATAACTACCATTAATGTAATAACTGCCAATAATTTAATAACAACCGTTAATGTAATAACTGCCAATAATGTAATAACAACCATTAATGTAATAACTGCCAATAATGTAATAACTACCATTAATGTAATAACTGCCAATAATGTCATAACAACCGTTAATGTAATAACTGCCAATAATGTCATAACAACCATTAATGTAATAACTGCCAATAATGTCATAACAACCATTAATGTAATAACTGCCAATAATGTCATAACAACCATTAATGTAATAACTGCCAATAATGTCATAACAACCGTTAATGTAATAACTGCCAATAATGTCATAACAACCATTAATGTAATAACTGCCAATAATGTAATAACTACCATTAATGTAATAACTGCCGATAATTTAATAACAACCGTTAATGTAATAACTGCCAATAATGTAATAACAACCATTAATGTAATAACTGCCAATAATGTAATAACTACCATTAATGTAATAACTGACAATAATGTCATAACAACCGTTAATGTAATAACTGCCAATAATGTCATAACAACCATTAATGTAATAACTGCCAATAATGTAATAACTACCATTAATGTAATAACTGCAAATAATGTAATAACTACCATTAATGTAATAACTGCCAATAATTTAATAACAACCATTAATGTAATAACTGCCAATAATGTCATAACAACCATTAATGTAATAACTGCCAATAATGTCATAACAACCATTAATGTAATAACTGCCAATAATGTAATAACTACTGATAATGTAATAACTGCCAATAATGTCATAACAACCATTAATGTAATAACTGCCAATAATGTAATAACTACCATTAATGTAATAACTGCCAATAATTTAATAACTGCCGTTATTTTAATAACTGAAAATAATGTAATAATGTAATATCTGCCAATAATGTAATAACTACCGTTAATGTAATAACTGGCAATAATAAAATAACTACCGTTAATGTAATATCTGCCAATAATGTAATAACAACCATTAATGTAATAACTGCCAATAATTTAATAACTGCCAGTAATGTAATAACCACCATTAATGTAATAACTAAAGTTGATATAATAACTGCCAATAATGTAATAACAACCACTAATGTAATAACTGACAATAATGTAATAAATGCCAATAATGTAATAACTACCATTACTGTAATAACTACTGTTACTGTAATAACTGCCATTAATTTGATAACTGCAAAAATTTAATAACTACCGATAATTTAATAACTGCCAATAATGTAATAACTACCATTAATGTAATAACTGCCAATAGCTTAATAACTAATGTTAATGTAATAACTAAAGTTGATATAATAACTGCCAATAATGTAATAACAACCATTAATGTAATAACTGACAATAATGTAATAAATGCCAATAATGTAATAACTACCATTACTGTAATAACTACTGTTAATGTAATAACTGCCATTAATTTGATAACTGCAAAAATTTAATAACTACCGATAATGTAATAACTGCCAATAATGTAATAACTACCATTAATGTAATAACTACCATTACTGTAATAACTAATGTTAATGCATAACTGCCAATAATGTAATAACTACCATTAATGCAATAACTGAAAATAATATAATAATTACCGTTAATGTAATATCTGCCAATAATGTAATAACAACCGTTAATGTAATAACTACCATTAATTTAATAACTGAAAATAATGTCATAACTACCGTTAATGTAATAACTGCCATTAATGTAATAACTACCATTAATTTAATAACTGAAAATAATGTAATAACTAAAATTAATGTAGTAACTGAAAATAATGTAATAACTACCGTTAATGTAAAATCTGCCAATAATGTAATAACAACCGTTAATGTAATAACTGCCAATAATGTCATAACAACAGTTGATGTAATAACTGCCAATAATGTCATAACAACCATTAATGTAATAACTGCCAATAATGTAATAACTACCATTAATGTAATAACTGCCAATAATTTAATAACAACCGTTAATGTAATAACTGCCAATAATGTAATAACTGCCGTTAACGTAATAACTGCCGTTAAATTAATAACTGAAAATAATGTAATAACTACTGTTAATGTAATAACTGCCGTTAATGTAATATCTGCCAATAATGTAATAACTACTGTTAATGTAATAACTGCCAATAATGTAATAACAACCACTAATGTAATAACTGCCAATAATGTAATAACTACTGTTAATGTAATAACTGCCAATAATGTAATAACAACCACTAATGTAATAACTGCCAATAATGTAATAACTACTGTTAATGTAATAACTGCCAATAATGTAATAACAACCAATAATGTAATAACTGACAATAATGTAATAACTACCATTAATGTAATATCTGCCAATAATGTAATAACTACCGTTAAAGTAATAACTGCCATTAATGTAATATCTGCCAATAATGTAATAACTACCGTTAATGTAAAATCTGCCAATAATGTAATAACAACCATTAATGTAATAACTGCCAATAATGTCATAACAACCATTAATGTAATAACTGCCAATAATGTAATAACTACTGTTAATGTAATAACTGCCAATAATGTAATAACAACCATTAATGTAATAACTGCCAATAATGTAATAACTACCATTAATGTAATAACTGCCAATAATGTCATAACAACCGTTAATGTAATAACTGCCAATAATGTCATAACAACCATTAATGTAATAACTGCCAATAATGTAATAACTACCATTAATGTAATAACTGCCAATAATTTAATAACAACCGTTAATGTAATAACTGCCAATAATGTAATAACAACCATTAATGTAATAACTGCCAATAATGTAATAACTACCATTAATGTAATAACTGCCAATAATGTCATAACAACCGTTAATGTAATAACTGCCAATAATGTCATAACAACCATTAATGTAATAACTGCCAATAATGTCATAACAACCATTAATGTAATAACTGCCAATAATGTCATAACAACCATTAATGTAATAACTGCCAATAATGTCATAACAACCGTTAATGTAATAACTGCCAATAATGTCATAACAACCATTAATGTAATAACTGCCAATAATGTAATAACTACCATTAATGTAATAACTGCCGATAATTTAATAACAACCGTTAATGTAATAACTGCCAATAATGTAATAACAACCATTAATGTAATAACTGCCAATAATGTAATAACTACCATTAATGTAATAACTGACAATAATGTCATAACAACCGTTAATGTAATAACTGCCAATAATGTCATAACAACCATTAATGTAATAACTGCCAATAATGTAATAACTACCATTAATGTAATAACTGCAAATAATGTAATAACTACCATTAATGTAATAACTGCCAATAATTTAATAACAACCGTTAATGTAATAACTGCCAATAATGTCATAAAAACCATTAATGTAATAACTGCCAATAATGTCATAACAACCATTAATGTAATAACTGCCAATAATGTCATAACAACCATTAATGTAATAACTGCCAATAATGTAATAACTACTGATAATGTAATAACTGCCAATAATGTCATAACAACCATTAATGTAATAACTGCCAATAATGTAATAACTACCATTAATGTAATAACTGCCAATAATTTAATAACTGCCGTTATTTTAATAACTGAAAATAATGTAATAATGTAATATCTGCCAATAATGTAATAACTACCGTTAATGTAATAACTGGCAATAATAAAATAACTACCGTTAATGTAATATCTGCCAATAATGTAATAACAACCATTAATGTAATAACTGCCAATAATTTAATAACTGCCAGTAATGTAATAACCACCATTAATGTAATAACTAAAGTTGATATAATAACTGCCAATAATGTAATAACAACCACTAATGTAATAACTGACAATAATGTAATAAATGCCAATAATGTAATAACTACCATTACTGTAATAACTACTGTTACTGTAATAACTGCCATTAATTTGATAACTGCAAAAATTTAATAACTACCGATAATTTAATAACTGCCAATAATGTAATAACTACCATTAATGTAATAACTGCCAATAGCTTAATAACTAATGTTAATGTAATAACTAAAGTTGATATAATAACTGCCAATAATGTAATAACAACCATTAATGTAATAACTGACAATAATGTAATAAATGCCAATAATGTAATAACTACCATTACTGTAATAACTACTGTTAATGTAATAACTGCCATTAATTTGATAACTGCAAAAATTTAATAACTACCGATAATGTAATAACTGCCAATAATGTAATAACTACCATTAATGTAATAACTACCATTACTGTAATAACTAATGTTAATGCATAACTGCCAATAATGTAATAACTACCATTAATGCAATAACTGAAAATAATATAATAACTACCGTTAATGTAATATCTGCCAATAATGTAATAACAACCGTTAATGTAATAACTACCATTAATTTAATAACTGAAAATAATGTCATAACTACCGTTAATGTAATAACTGCCATTAATGTAATAACTACCATTAATTTAATAACTGAAAATAATGTAATAACTAAAATTAATGTAGTAACTGAAAATAATGTAATAACTACCGTTAATGTAAAATCTGCCAATAATGTAATAACAACCGTTAATGTAATAACTGCCAATAATGTCATAACAACCGTTGATGTAATAACTGCCAATAATGTCATAACAACCATTAATGTAATAACTGCCAATAATGTAATAACAACCATTAATGTAATATCTGCCAATAATGTAATAACTGCCAATAATGTAATAACAACCATTAATGTAATAAATGCCAATAATGTAATAACTAATGTTCATGCAATAACTGCCAATAATGTAATAACTACCATTAATGTAATAACTGCCAAAAATGTAATAACTACCGTTAATTTAATAACTGCCGTTAATGTAATAACTGCCAAAAATGTAATAACTGACAATAATGTAATAAATGCCAATAATGTAATAACTACCATTACTGTAATAACTACTGTTAATGTAATAACTGCCATTAATGTAATAACTGCCAAAAATGTAATAACTACCGATAATGTAATAACTGCCAAAAATGTAATAACTACCGTTAATGTAATAACTGCCAATAATGTAATAACTACCATTAATGTAATAACTGTCAATAATATAATAACTAATGTTAATGCAATAACTGCCAATAATGTAATAACTACTGTTAATTTAATAACTGAAAATAATGTAATAACTAAAAAAATGTAATATCTGCCAATAATGTAATAACCGTTAATGTAATAACTACCGTTAATTTAATAACTGAAAATAATGTAATAACTGCCGTTAATGTAATAACTGCCATTAATGTAATAACTACCAATAATGTAATAACTGCCAATAATGTAATAACTGCCATTAATGTAAAAACTGCCAATAATGTAATAACTGCCAAAAATGTAATAACTACCGATAATGTAATAACTGCCAATAATGTAATAACTACCATTAATGTAATAACTGAAAATAATGTAATAACTACCGTTAATGTAATAACTGCCAATAATGTTATAACAACCATTAATATAATAACTGCCAATAATGTAATAACTACTGTTAATGTAATAACTGCCAATAATGTAATAACTGCCGTTAATGTCATATTTGCCAATAATGTAATAACTACTGTTAAATTAATAACTGAAAATTATGTAATAACTACCGTTAATGTAATAACTGCCGTTAATGTAATATCTGCCAATAATGTAATAACTACTTTTAATGTAATAACTGCCAATGATGTAATAACAACCACTAATGTAATAACTGCCAATAATGTAATAACAACCATTAATGTAATAACTGCCAATAATGTCATAACAACCATTAATGTAATAACTGCCAATAATGTAATAACTACTGTTAATGTAATAAATGCCAATAATGTAATAACAACCATTAATGTAATAACTGCCAATAATGTAATAACTGCCGTTAATGTAATATCTGCCAATAATGTAATAACTACTTTTAATGTAATAACTGCCAATAATGTAATAACAACCACTAATGTAATAACTGCCAATAATGTAATAACTACTGTTAATGTAATAACTGCCAATAATGTAATAACAACCAATAATGTAATAACTGACAATAATGTAATAACTACCATTAATGTAATATCTGCCAATAATGTAATAACTACCGTTAATGTAATAACTGCCATTAATGTAATATCTGCCAATAATGTAATAACTACCGTTAATGTAAAATCTGCCAATAATGTAATAACAACCATTAATGTAATAACTGCCAATAATGTCATAACAACCATTAATGTAATAACTGCCAATAATGTAATAACTACTGTTAATGTAATAACTGCCAATAATGTAATAACAACCATTAATGTAATAACTGCCAATAATGTAATAACTACCATTAATGTAATAACTGCCAATAATGTCATAACAACCGTTAATGTAATAACTGCCAATAATGTCATAACAACCATTAATGTAATAACTGCCAATAATGTAATAACTACCATTAATGTAATAACTGCCAATAATTTAATAACAACCGTTAATGTAATAACTGCCAATAATGTAATAACAACCGTTAATGTAATAACTGCCAATAATGTCATAACAACCATTAATGTAATAACTGCCAATAATGTAATAACTACCATTAATGTAATAACTGCCAATAATTTAATAACAACCGTTAATGTAATAACTGCCAATAATGTAATAACAACCATTAATGTAATAACTGCCAATAATGTAATAACTACCATTAATGTAATAACTGCCAATAATGTCATAACAACCGTTAATGTAATAACTGCCAATAATGTCATAACAACCATTAATGTAATAACTGCCAATAATGTAATAACTACCATTAATGTAATAACTGCAAATAATGTAATAACTACCATTAATGTAATAACTGCCAATAATTTAATAACAACCGTTTATGTAATAACTGCCAATAATGTCATAAAAACCATTAATGTAATAACTGCCAATAATGTAATAACAACCATTAATGTAATAACTGCCAATAATGTCATAACAACCATTAATGTAATAACTGCCAATAATGTAATAACTACTGATAATGTAATAACTGCCAATAATGTAATAACAACCATTAATGTAATAACTGCCAATAATGTAATAACTACCATTAATGTAATAACTGCCAATAATTTAATAACTACCGTTATTTTAATAACTGAAAATAATGTAATAATGTAATATCTGCCAATAATGTAATAACTACCGTTAATGTAATAACTGGCAATAATAAAATAACTACCGTTAATGTAATATCTGCCAATAATGTAATAACAACCATTAATGTAATAACTGCCAATAATTTAATAACTGCCAGTAATGTAATAACCACCATTAATGTAATAACTAAAGTTGATATAATAACTGCCAATAATGTAATAACAACCACTAATGTAATAACTGACAATAATGTAATAAATGCCAATAATGTAATAACTACCATTACTGTAATAACTACTGTTAATGTAATAACTGCCATTAATTTGATAACTGCAAAAATTTAATAACTACCGATAATGTAATAACTGCCAATAATGTAATAACTACCATTAATGTAATAACTGCCAATAGCTTAATAACTAATGTTAATGTAATAACTAAAGTTGATATAATAACTGCCAATAATGTAATAACAACCACTAATGTAATAACTGACAATAATGTAATAAATGCCAATAATGTAATAACTACCATTACTGTAATAACTACTGTTAATGTAATAACTGCCATTAATTTGATAACTGCAAAAATTTAATAACTACCGATAATGTAATAACTGCCAATAATGTAATAACTACCATTAATGTAATAACTACCATTACTGTAATAACTAATGTTAATGCAATAACTGCCAATAATGTAATAACTACCATTAATGTAATAACTGAAAATAATATAATAACTACCGTTAATGTAATATCTGCCAATAATGTAATAACAACCTTTAATGTAATAACTACCGTTAATTTAATAACTGAAAATAATGTCATAACTACCGTTAATGTAATAACTGCCATTAATGTAATAACTACCATTAATGTAATAACTGCCAATAATGTCATAACAACCATTAATGTAATAACTGCCAATAATGTAATAACTGCCGTTAATGTAATAACTGCCGTTAAATTAATAACTGAAAATAATGTAATAACTACCGTTAATGTAATAACTGCCGTTAATGTAATATCTGCCAATAATGTAATAACTACTGTTAATGTAATAACTGCCAATAATGTAATAACAACCATTAATGTAATATCTGCCAATAATGTAATAACTACTGTTAATGTAATAACTGCCAATAATGTAATAACAACCATTAATGTAATAAATGCCAATAATGTAATAACTAATGTTCATGCAATAACTGCCAATAATGTAATAACTACCATTAATGTAATAACTGCCAAAAATGTAATAACTACCGTTAATTTAATAACCGCCGTTAATGTAATAACTGCCAAAAATGTAATAACTGACAATAATGTAATAAATGCCAATAATGTAATAACTACCATTACTGTAATAACTACTGTTAATGTAATAACTGCCATTAATGTAATAACTGCCAAAAATGTAATAACTACCGATAATGTAATAACTGCCAAAAATGTAATAACTACCGTTAATGTAATAACTGCCAATAATGTAATAACTACCATTAATGTAATAACTGTCAATAATATAATAACTAATGTTAATGCAATAACTGCCAATAATGTAATAACTACTGTTAATTTAATAACTGAAAATAATGTAATAACTAACAAAAATGTAATATCTGCCAATAATGTAATAACCGTTAATGTAATAACTACCGTTAATTTAATAACTGAAAATAATGTAATAACTGCCGTTAATGTAATAACTGCCATTAATGTAATAACTACCGATAATGTAATAACTGCCAATAATGTAATAACTGCCATTAATGTAATAACTGCCAATAATGTAATAACTGCCAAAAATGTAATAACTACCGATAATGTAATAACTGCCAATAATGTAATAACTACCATTAATGTAATAACTGAAAATAATGTAATATCTACCGTTAATGTAATAACTGCCAATAATGTTATAACAACCATTAATATAATAACTGCCAATAATGTAATAACTACTGTTAATGTAATAACTGCCAATAATGTAATAACTGCCGTTAATGTAATATTTGCCAATAATGTAATAACTACTGTTAAATTAATAACTGAAAATTATGTAATAACTACAGTTAATGTAATAACTGCCGTTAATGTAATATCTGCCAATAATGTAATAACAACCACTAATGTAATAACTGCCAATAATGTAATAACTACTGTTAATGTAATAACTGCCAATAATGTAATAACAACCAATAATGTAATAACTGACAATAATGTAATAACTACCATTAATGTAATATCTGCCAATAATGTAATAACTACCGTTAATGTAATAACTGCCGTTAATGTAATATCTGCCAATAATGTAATAACTACCATTAATGTAAAATCTGCAAATAATGTAATAACAACCATTAATGTAATAACTGCCAATAATGTCATAACAACCATTAATGTAATAACTGCCAATAATGTAATAACTACTGTTAATGTAATAAATGCCAATAATGTAATAACAACCATTAATGTAAAAACTGCCAATAATGTAATAACTGCCGTTAATGTAATATCTGCCAATAATGTAATAACTACTTTTAATGTAATAACTGCCAATAATGTAATAACAACCACTAATGTAATAACTGCCAATAATGTAATAACTACTGTTAATGTAATAACTGCCAATAATGTAATAACAACCAATAATGTAATAACTGACAATAATGTAATAACTACCATTAATTTAATATCTGCCAATAATGTAATAACTACCGTTAATGTAATAACTGCCATTAATGTAATATCTGCCAATAATGTAATAACTACCGTTAATGTAAAATCTGCCAATAATGTAATAACAACCATTAATGTAATAACTGCCAATAATGTCATAACAACCATTAATGTAATAACTGCCAATAATGTAATAACTACTGTTAATGTAATAACTACCAATAATGTAATAACAACCATTAATGTAATAACTGCCAATAATGTAATAACTACCATTAATGTAATAACTGCCAATAATGTCATAACAACCATTAATGTAATAACTGCCAATAATGTAATAACTACCATTAATGTAATAACTGCCAATAATGTCATAACAACCATTAATGTAATAACTGCCAATAATGTAATAACTACTGTTAATGTAATAACTGCCAATAATGTCATAACAACCATTAATGTAATAACTGCCAATAATGTAATAACAACCATTAATGTAATAACTGCCAATAATGTCATAACAACCGTTAATGTAATAACTGCCAATAATGTAATAACTACTGTTAATGTAATAACTGCCAATAATGTAATAACAACCATTAATGTAATAACTGCCAATAATGTAATAACTACCATTAATGTAATAACTGCCAATAATGTCATAACAACCATTAATGTAATAACTGCCAATAATGTAATAACTACCATTAATGTAATAACTGCCAATAATTTAATAACAACCGTTAATGTAATAACTGCCAATAATGTAATAACAACCATTAATGTAATAACTGCCAATAATGTAATAACTACCATTAATGTAATAACTGCCAATAATGTCATAACAACCGTTAATGTAATAACTGCCAATAATGTCATAACAACCATTAATGTAATAACTGCCAATAATGTAATAACTACCATTAATGTAATAACTGCAAATAATGTAATAACTACCATTAATGTAATAACTGCCAATAATTTAATAACAACCGTTAATGTAATAACTGCCAATAATGTCATAAAACCATTAATGTAATAACTGCCAATAATGTAATAACAACCATTAATGTAATAACTGCCAATAATGTCATAACAACCATTAATGTAATAACTGCCAATAATGTAATAACTACTGATAATGTAATAACTGCCAATAATGTAATAACAACCATTAATGTAATAACTGCCAAGAATGTAATAACTACCATTAATGTAATAACTGCCAATAATTTAATAACTACCGTTATTTTAATAACTGAAAATAATGTAATAATGTAATATCTGCCAATAATGTAATAACTACCTTTAATGTAATAACTGGCAATAATAAAATAACTACCGTTAATGTAATATCTGCCAATAATGTAATAACAACCATTAATGTAATAACTGCCAATAATTTAATAACTGCCAGTAATATAATAACCACCATTAATGTAATAACTAAAGTTGATATAATAACTGCCAATAATGTAATAACAACCACTAATGTAATAACTGACAATAATGTAATAAATGCCAATAATGTAATAACTACCATTACTGTAATAACTACTGTTAATGTAATAACTGCCATTAATTTGATAACTGCAAAAATTTAATAACTACCGATAATGTAATAACTGCCAATAATGTAATAACTACCATTAATGTAATAACTGCCAATAGCTTAATAACTAATGTTAATGTAATAACTAAAGTTGATATAATAACTGCCAATAATGTAATAACAACCACTAATGTAATAACTGACAATAATGTAATAAATGCCAATAATGTAATAACTACCATTACTGTAATAACTACTGTTAATGTAATAACTGCCATTAATTTGATAACTGCAAAAATTTAATAACTACCGATAATGTAATAACTGCCAATAATGTAATAACTACCATTAATGTAATAACTACCATTACTGTAATAACTAATGTTAATGCAATAACTGCCAATAATGTAATAACTACCATTAATGTAATAACTGAAAATAATATAATAACTACCGTTAATGTAATATCTGCCAATAATGTAATAACAACCTTTAATGTAATAACTACCGTTAATTTAATAACTGAAAATAATGTCATAACTACCGTTAATGTAATAACTGCCATTAATGTAATAACTACCATTAATTTAATAACTGAAAATAATGTAATAACTAAAATTAATGTAGTAACTGAAAATAATGTAATAACTACCGTTAATGTAAAATCTGCCAATAATGTAATAACAACCGTTAATGTAATAACTGCCAATAATGTCATAACAACCATTAATGTAATAACTGCCAATAATGTAATAACTACTGTTAATGTAATAACTGCCAATAATGTAATAACTGCCGTTAATGTAATAACTGCCGTTAAATTAATAACTGAAAATAATGTAATAACTACCGTTAATGTAATAACTGCCGTTAATGTAATAACAACCATTAATGTAATATCTGCCAATAATGTCATAACTACTGTTAATGTAATAACTGCCAATAATGTAATAACAACCATTAATGTAATAAATGCAAATAATGTAATAACTACCATTAATGTAATAACTGCCAATAATGTAATAACTACCATTATTTTAATAACTGAAAATAATGTAATAACTACCGTTAATGTAATATCTGCCAATAATGTAATAACTACAGTTAATGTACTAACTGCCAATAATGTAATAACTACCGTTAATGTAATAACTGCCAATAATTTAATAACTACCATTAATGTAATAACTGCCAATAATGTAATAACAACCATTAATGTAATAACTACAGTTGATATATAACTGCCAATAATATAATAACTACCAATAATGTAATAACTACAGTTGATATATTGACTGCCAATAATGTAATAACTACAGTTGATATAACAACTTCCAATAATGTAATAACTGCCAATAATGTAATAACTACCGTTAATGTAATAACTGTCAATAATGTAACAACTACAATTTATGTAATAACTACCATTACTGTAATAACTACTGTTAATATACTAACTGCCAATAATGTAATAATCCCCATTAATGTACTAACTGCCAATAATGTAATAACTACTGATAATGTAATAACTGTCAAAAATGTAACAACTACAATTTATGTAATAACTGCCAAAAATATAATGACTACCGTTAATGTAATAACTGCCAAAAATTTAATAACTACCATTAATGTAAAAACTTCTAATAATGTAATAAATACCGTTAATGTAATAACTGACAATAATGTAATAACAACCATTAATGTAATAACTGCCAAAAATTTAATAACTACCATTAATGTAAAATCTGCCAATAATGTAATAACACCATTAATGTCATAACAACCATTAATGTAATAACTGCCAATAATGTAATAACTACTGTTAATGTAATAACTGCCAATAATGTAATAACTACCGATAATGTAATACCTACCATTCATGTAATAACTGCCAATAATGTAATAACTACCGTTAATGTAATAACTGCCAATAATTTAATAACTACCATTAATGTAATAACTGCCAATAATGTAATAACAACCATTAATGTAATAACTACAGTTGATATATAACTGCCAATAATATAATAACTACCAATAATGTAATAACTACAGTTGATATATTGACTGCCAATAATGTAATAACTACAGTTGATATAACAACTTCCAATAATGTAATAACTGCCAATAATGTAATAACTACCGTTAATGTAATAACTGTCAATAATGTAACAACTACAATTTATGTAATAACTACCATTACTGTAATAACTACTGTTAATATACTAACTGCCAATAATGTAATAATCCCCATTAATGTACTAACTGCCAATAATGTAATAACTACTGTTAATGTAATAACTGTCAATAATGTAACAACTACTAATATAATAACTACCAATAATGTAATAACTACAGTTGATATATTAACTGCCAATAATGTAATAACTACAATTGATATAACAACTGCCAATAATGTAATAACTGCCAATAATGTAATAACTACCGTTAATGTAATAACTGTCAATAATGTAACAACTACAATTTATGTAATATCTACCATTACTGTAATAACTACTGTTAATATACTAACTGCCAATAATGTAATAATCCCCATTAATGTACTAACTGCCAATAATGTAATAACTACTGTTAATGTAATAACTGTCAAAAATGTAACAACTACAATTTATGTAATAACTGCCAAAAATATAATGACTACCGTTAATGTAATAACTGCCAAAAATTTAATAACTACCATTAATGTAAAAACTTCTAATAATGTAATAAATACCGTTAATGTAATAACTGACAATAATGTAATAACAACCATTAATGTAATAACTGCCAAAAATTTAATAACTACCATTAATGTAAAATCTGCCAATAATGTAATAACACCATTAATGTCATAACAACCATTAATGTAATAACTGCCAATAATGTAATAACTACTGTTAATGTAATAACTGCCAATAATGTAATAACAACCATTAATGTAATAACTGCCAATAATGTAATAACTGCCGTTAATGTAATATCTGACAATAATGTAATAACTACTTTTAATGTAATAACTGCCAATAATGTAATAACAACCACTAATGTAATAACTGCCAATAATGTAATAACTACCGTTAATGTAATAACTGCCAATAATGTAATAACAACCAATAATGTAATAACTGCCAATAATGTAATAACTACCATTAATGTAATATCTGCCAATAATGTAATAACTACCGTTAATGTAAAATCTGCCAATAATGTAATAACAACCATTAATGTAATAACTGCCAATAATGTCATAACAACCATTAATGTAATACCTGCCAATAATGTAATAACTACTGTTAATGTAATAACTGCCAATAATGTAATAACAACCATTAATGTAATAACTGCCAATAATGTAATAACTACCGTTAATGTAATAACTGCCAATAATGTAATAACAACCATTAATGTAATAAATGCCAATAATGTAATAACTACCATTAATGTAATAACTGCCAATAATGTAATAACTACTGTTAATGTAATAACTGCCAATAATGTAATAACAACCATTAATGTAATAACTGCCAATAATGTCATAACAACCGTTAATGTAATAACTGCCAATAATGTAATAACTACTGTTAATGTAATAACTGCCAATAATTTAATAACAACCGTTAATGTAATAACTGCCAATAATGTCATAAAAACCATTAATGTAATAACTGCCAATAATGTAATAACTACTGATTGCCAAGGAGTGGTGGTGGCGTAGTGGTTAAAGCACAGGGCTGTTAATCAGAAGGTCAGAGGTTCTAACCCCATGGCCACCACCATTGTGCCCTTGAGCAAGGCACTTAACTCCAGGTTGTTCCGGGGGGATTGTCCCTGTAATAATTGCACTGTAAGTCGCTTTGGATAAAAGCGTCTGCCAAATGCATAAATGTAAATGTAAATGTAAATGTACTGATAATATAATAACTGCCAATAATGTAATAACAACCATTAATGTAATAACTGCCTAATAACTGCCAATAATGTAATAACTACCATTAATGTAATAACTGCCAATAATTTAATAACTACCGTTATTTTAATAACTGAAAATAATGTAATAATGTAATATCTGCCAATAATGTAATAACTACCGTTAATGTAATAACTGCCAATAATTTAATAACTGCCAGTAATGTAATAACCACCATTAATGTAATAACTAAAGTTGATATAATAACTGCCAATAATGTAATAACTGACAATAATGTAATAAATGCCAATAATGTAATAACTACCATTACTGTAATAACTACTGTTAATGTAATAACTGCCATTAATTTGATAACTGCAAAAATTTAATAACTACCGATAATGTAATAACTGCCAATAATGTAATAACTACCATTAATGTAATAACTGCCAATAGCGTAATAACTAATGTTAATGTAATACCTAAAGTTGATATAATAACTGCCAATAATGTAATAACAACCACTAATGTAATAATTGACAATAATGTAATAAATGCCAATAATGTAATAACTACCATTACTGTAATAACTACTGTTAATGTAATAACTGTCATTAATTTGATAACTGCAAAAATTTAATAACTACCGATAATGTAATAACTGCCAATAATGTAATAACTACCATTAATGTAATAACTGCCAATAGCGTAATAACTAATGTTAATGTAATACCTAAAGTTGATATAATAACTGCCAATAATGTAGTAACAACCACTAATGTAATAACTGACAATAATGTAATAAATGCCAATAATGTAATAACTACCATTACTGTAATAACTACTGTTAATGTAATAACTGCCATTAATTTGATAACTGCAAAAATTTAATAACTACCGATAATGTAATAACTGCCAATAATGTAATAACTACCATTAATGTAATAACTACCATTACTGTAATAACTAATGTTAATGCAATAACTGCCAATAATGTAATAACTACCATTAATGTAATAACTGAAAATAATATAATAACTACCGTTATTGTAATATCTGCCAATAATGTAATAACAACCGTTAATGTAATAACTAACGTTAATTTAATAACTGAAAATAATGTCATAACTACCGTTAATGTAATAACTGCCAATAATGTCATAACAACCATTAATGTAATAACTGCCAATAATGTAATAACTACTGTTAATGTAATAACTGCCAATAATGTAATAACTGCCATTAATGTAATAACTGCCGTTAAATTAATAACTGAAAATAATGTAATAACTACCGTTAATGTAATAACTGCCGTTAATGTAATATCTGCCAATAATGTAATAACTACTGTTAATGTAATAACTGCCAATAATGTAATAACAACCATTAATGTAATAACTGCCAATAATGTAATAACAACCATTAATGTAATAACTGCCAATAATGTAATTACTACCATTAATGTAATATCTGCCAATAATGTAATAACTACTGTTAATGTAATAACTGCCAATAATGTAATAACAACCATTAATGTAATAAATGCCAATAATGTAATAACTACCATTAATGTAATAACTGCCAATAATGTAATAACTACCGTTATTTTAATAACTGAAAATAATGTAATAACTACCATTAATGTAATATCTGCTAATAATGTAATAACTACAGTTAATGTACTAACTGCCAATAATGTAATAACTACCGATAATGTAATACCTACCATTCATGTAATAACTGCCAATAATGTAATAACTACCGTTAATGTAATAACTGCCAATAATTTAATAACTACCATTAATGTAATAACTGCCAATAATGTAATAACAACCATTAATGTAATAACTACAGTTGATATAACAACTTCCAATAATGTAATAACTGCCAATAATGTAATAACTACCGTTAATGTAATAACTGTCAATAATGTAACAACTACAATTTATGTAATAACTACCATTACTGTAATAACTACTGTTAATATACTAACTGCCAATAATGTAATAATCCCCATTAATGTACTAACTGCCAATAATGTAATAACTACTGTTAATGTAATAACTGTCAATAATTTAACAACTACTAATATAATAACTACCAATAATGTAATAACTACAGTTGATATATTAACTGCCAATAATGTAATAACTACAATTGATATAACAACTGCCAATAATGTAATAACTGCCAATAATGTAATAACTACCGTTAATGTAATAACTGTCAATAATGTAACAACTACAATTTATGTAATAACTACCATTACTGTAATAACTACTGTTAATATACTAACTGCCAATAATGTAATAATCCCCATTAATGTACTAACTGCCAATAATGTAATAACTACTGTTAATGTAATAACTTTCAATAATGTAACAACTACAATTTATGTAATAACTGCCAAAAATATAATGACTACCGTTAATGTAATAACTGCCAAAAATTTAATAACTACCATTAATGTAAAAACTTCTAATAATGTAATAAATACCGTTAATGTAATAACTGACAATAATGTAATAACAACCATTAATGTAATAACTGCCAAAAATGTAATAACTACCATTAATGTAAAAAACTTCTAATAATGTAATAACTACCGTTAATGTAATAACTGACAATAATGTAATAACTACCATTAATGTAATATCTGCCAATAATGTAATAACAACGTGTTGGGTTTAGGGGTTGTGTTGGGTTTAGGGGATGTGTTGGGTTTAGGGGTTGTGTTGGGTTTAGCGGGTGTGTTGGGTTTAGGGGTTGTGTTGGGGTTCGGGGTTGTGTTGGGTTTAGGGGATGTGTTGGGTTTAGGAGATGTGTTAGGTTCAGGGTTTGTGTTGAGTTTAGGGGATGTGTTGGGTTTAGGGGTGGTGTTGGGTTTAGGGGTTGTGTTGGGTTTAGGGGTGGTTGTGGATTTAGGGGATGTGTTGGGTTTAGGGGTTGTGTTAGGTTTAGGGATTGTGTTGGGTTTAGGGGTTGTTTTGGGTTTAGGGGATGTGTTGGGTTCAGGGGTTGTGTTGGGTTTAGGGGATGTGTTGGGTTTAGGGGATGTGTTGGGTTCAGGGGTTGTGTTGGGTTTAGGGGTTGTGTTGGGTTTAGGGGATGTGTTGGGTTTAGGGGTGGTTGTGGATTTAGGGGATGTGTTGGGTTTAGGGGTTGTGTTAGGTTTAGGGATTGTGTTGGGTTTAGGGGTGGTGTTGGGTTTAGGGGTTGTGTTGGGTTTAGGGGATCTGTTGGGTTCAGGGGTTGGGTTCAGGGGTTGGGTTCAGGGGTTGGGTTGGGTTTAGGGGATGTGTTGGGTTTAGGGGTTGAGTTGGGTTCAGGGGTTGTGTTGGATTTAGGGGTTGGGTTGGGTTTAGGGGATGTGTTGGGTTTAGGGGTGGTGTTGGGTTTAGGGGTTGTGTTGGGTTTAGGGGATGTGTTGGGTTCAGTGGTTTAGGGGATGTGTTGGGTTTAGGGGTTGTGTTGGGTTTAGGGGATGGGTTGAGTTCAGGGTTTTGTTGGGTTTAGGGATTGTGTTGGGTTCAGGGGTTGTGTTGGGTTTAGGGGTTGTGTTAGGTTTAGGGATTGTGTTGGGTTTAGGGGTTGTGTTGGGTTCAGGGGTTGTCTTGGGTTTAGGGGTTGTGTTGGGTTTAGGGTTTGTGTTGGGTTTAGGGGTTGTGTTGGGTTTAGGGGATGTTTTGGGTTTAGGGGTTGTGTTGGGTTTAGGGGATGTGTTGGGTTTAGGGGCTGTGTTGGGTTTAGGGGATGTGTTAGGTTTAGGGGTTGTGTTGGGTTTAGGGGTGTGTTGGGTTTAGGGTTTGTGTTGGGTTTAGGGGTTGTGTTGGGTTTAGGGGATGTGTTGGGTTTAGGGGTTGTGTTGGGTTCATGGGTTGTGTTGGGTTTAGGGTTTGGGTTGGGTTTAGGGGTTGTGTTGAGTTTAGGGGATGTGTTGGGTTTAGGGATTCTGTTGGGTTTAGGGATTCTGTTGGGTTTAGGGGATTTGTTGGGTTTAGGGGTTGTGTTGGGTTTAGGGATTCTGTTGGGTTTAGGGGTTGTGTTAGGTTTAGGGATTGTGTTGGGTTTAGGGGTGGTTGTGGGTTTAGAGTTGTGTTGGGTTTAGGGTTCATGTAGGGTTTAGGGGATGTGTTAAGTTTAGGGGTTGTGTTAGGTTTAGGGATTGTGTTGGGTATAGGGGTGGTGTTGGGTTTAGGGGATGTGTTGGTTCATGGGTTGTGTTGGGTTTAGGGTTTGGGTTGGGTTCAGAAGTTGTGTTGGGTTTAGGGGTTGTGTTGGGTTTAGGGGTCGTGTTGGGTTTAGGGGATGTGTTGGGTTTAGGGATTCTGTTGGGTTTAGGGGATGTGTTGTGTTTAGGGGATGTGTTGGGTTTAGGGGTTGTGTTGGGTTTAGGGGATGTGTTGGGTTTAGGGGATGTGTTGGGTTCAGGGGTTGTGTTGGGTTTAGTGGTTGTGTTGGGTTCAGGGGTTGTGTTGGGTTTAGGGGTTGTGTTGGGTTTAGGGATTGTGTTGGGTTTAGGGGTTGTGTTGGGTTTAGGGATTGTGTTGGGTTTAGGGTTGGTTGTGGGTTTAGGGTTGTGTTGGGTTTAGGGGTCATGTTGGGTTTAGGGGATGTGTTGGGTTTAGGGGTTGTGTTAGGTTTAGGGATTGTGTTGGGTTTAGGGGATGTGTTGGTTCAGGGGTTGTGTTGGGTTTAGGGTTTGGGTTGGGTTCAGGGGTTGTGTTGGGTTTAGGGGTTGTGTTGGGTTTAGGGGATGTGTTGGGTTTAGGGGATGTGTTGGTTTAGGGATTCTGTTGGGTTTAGGGGATTTGTTGGGTTTAGGGGATGTGTTGGGTTTAGAGATTATGTTAGGTTTAGGGGTTGTGTTAGGTTTAGGGATTGTGTTGGGTTTAGGGGTGGTTGTGGGTTTAGGGTTGTGTTGGGTTTAGGGGTTGTGTTGGTTTAGGGGATGTGTTAGGTTTAGGGGTTGTGTTGGGTTTATGGGGATGTGTTGGGTTTAGGGGATGTGTTGGGTTCAGGGGATGTGTTGGGTTCAGGGGTTGTGTTGGGTTTAGGGGTTGTGTTGGGTTTAGGGGATGTGTTGGGTTTAGGGGTGGTTGTGGATTTAGGGGATGTGTTGGGTTTAGGGGTTGTGTTAGGTTTAGGGATTGTGTTGGGTTTAGGGGTGGTGTTGGGTTTAGGGGTTGTGTTGGGTTTAGGGGATCTGTTGGGTTTAGGGGTTGTGTTGGGTTGGGTTTAGGGGATGTGTTGGGTTTAGGGGTGGTGTTGGGTTTAGGGGTTGTGTTGGGTTTAGGGGATGTGTTGGGTTGAGTGGTTTAGGGGATGTGTTGTGTTTAGGGGTTGTTTTGGGTTTAGGGGATGGGTTGATTTCAGGGTTTTGTTGGGTTTAGGGATTGTGTTGGGTTCAGGGGTTGTGTTGGGTTTAGGGGTTGAGTTGGGTTTAGGGGTTGTGTTGGGTTTAGGGGTTGTGTTGGGTTCAGGGGTTGTCTTGGGTTTAGGGGTTGTGTAGGGTTTAGGGTTTGTGTTGGGTTTAGGGGTTGTGTTGGGTTTAGGGGATGTTTTGGGTTTAGGGGTTGTGTTGGGTTTAGGGGATGTGTTGGGTTTAGGGGTTGTGTTGGGTTTAGGGGATATGTTAGGTTTAGGGGTTGTGTTGGGTTTAGGGGTGTGTTGGGTTTAGGGTTTGTGTTGGATTTAGGGGTTGTGTTGGGTTTAGGGGATGTGTTGGGTTTAGGGGTTGTGTTGGGTTCATGGGTTGTGTTGGGTTTAGGGTTTGGGTTGGGTTTAGGGGTTGTGTTGAGTTTAGGGGATGTGTTGGGTTTAGGGATTCTGTTGGGTTTAGGGGATGTGTTGGGTTTAGGGATTCTGTTGGGTTTAGGGGATTTGTTGGGTTTAGGGGTTGTGTTGGGTTTAGGGATTCTGTTCGGTTTAGGGGTTGTGTTAGGTTTAGGGATTGTGTTGGGTTTAGGGGTGGTTGTGGGTTTAGGGTTGTGTTGGGTTTAGGGGATGTGTTAAGTTTAGGGGTTGTGTTAGGTTTAGGGATTGTGTTGGGTATAGGGGTGGTGTTGGGTTTAGGGGATGTGTTGGTTCATGGGTTGTGTTGGGTTTATGGTTTGGGTTGGGTTCAGAAGTTGTGTTGGGTTTAGGGGTTGTGTTGGGTTTAGGGGATGTGTTGGGTTTTGGGATTCTGTTGGGTTTAGGGGTTGTGTTGGGTTTAGGGGTTGTGTTGGGTTTAGGGGTTGTGTCGGGTTTAGGGTTTGTGTTGGGTTTAGGGGATGTGTTGTGTTTAGGGGATGTGTTGGGTTTAGGGGTTATGTTGGGTTTAGGGGTTGTGTTGGGTTTAGGGGTTGTGTTAGGTTTAGGGATTGTGTTGGGTTTAGGAATGGTGTTGGGTTTAGGGGATGTGTTGGTTCAGGGGTTGTGTTGGGTTTAGGGTTTGGGTTGGGTTCAGGGGTTGTGTTGGGTTTAGGGGTTGTGTTGGGTTTAGGGGATGTGTTGGGTTTAGGGGATGTGTTGGGTTTAGGGATTCTGTTTGGGTTTAGGGGATATGTTGGGTTTAGGGGATGTGTTGGGTTTAGGGGATGTGTTGGGTTTAGAGATTATGTTAGGTTTAGGGGTTGTGTTAGGTTTAGGGATTGTGTAGGGTTTAGGGGTGGTTGTGGGTTTAGGGTTGTGTTGGGTTTACGGGTTGTGTTGGGTTTAGGGGATGTGTT
Source organism: Xyrauchen texanus (assembly GCF_025860055.1). Classification (NCBI taxonomy): domain Eukaryota; kingdom Metazoa; phylum Chordata; class Actinopteri; order Cypriniformes; family Catostomidae; genus Xyrauchen; species Xyrauchen texanus. The sequence continues at coordinate 1,656,688 of NC_068277.1, read as the reverse complement.
AGGTTTAGGGGTTGTGTTGGGTTGATGGGGATGTGTTGGGTTTAGGGGTTGTGTTGGGTTTATGGGGATGTGTTAGGTTTAGGGATTGTGTTGGGTTTAGGGATTGTGTTGGGTTTAGGGGTTGTGTTGGGTTTATGGGGATGTGTTAGGTTAAGGGATTGTGTTGGGTTTAGGGATTGTGTTGGGTTTATGGGGATATGTTGGGTTTAGGGGTTGTGTTGGGTTTAGGGATAGTGTTGGGTTTAAGGGGATGTGTTAGGTTTAGGGGTTGTGTTGGGTTTAGGGATTGTGTTGGGTTTATGGGGATGTGTTAGGTTTAGGGGTTGTGTTGGGTTTAGGGATAGTGTTGGGTTTAAGGGGATGTGTTAGGTTTAGGGGTTGTGTTGGGTTTAGGGATTGTGTTGGGTTTAGGGGTTGTGTTGGGTTTAGGGGTTGTGTTGGGTTTATGGGGATGTGTTAGGTTTAGGGGTTGTGTTGGGTTTGGGGGTTGTGTTGGGTTTATGGGATTGTGTTGGGTTTAGGGGTTGTGTTGGGTTTAGTGGTTGTGTTGGGTATAGGGGTTGAGTTGGGTTTAGGGGATGTGTTGGGTTTAGGGGTTGTGCTGGGTTTAGGGGTTTTGTTGGGTTTAGGGTTTGAGTTGGGTTTAGGGGTTGTGTTGGGTTTATGGGGATGTGTGAGATTTAGGGATTGTGTTGGGTTTATGGGGATGTGTTAGGTTTAGGGGTTCTGTTGGGTTTATGGGGTTGGTTGGGTTTAGGGTTCTTGTCGGGTTTATGGGGATGTGTTAGGTTTAGGGGTTGTGTCGGGTTTAGGGGTTGTGTCGGGTTTAGGGGTTGGGTTGTGTTTAGGGGATAGAATATATCGTTTGTACAGTATAAAAATCATTATGTCTATAGAAAGTCCTCAATGATATGTAGACCAACGTGTGTGTGCGTGCTTGAGAGTGTGTGTGTGTGCGTGTATGTGTGTATTTGTTTTATTGTATGTTTTCTGCATTGTGGATGTGTTGTTGTCTCACACTTCAATTTCTGAATGTTTGTTGTCTGCATTGTGGCTGAATTATTGATTTAATTTGACAAATATAAAAAAATGCTCTAAGTTATCGTCTTGCCCATTCATTTCCTCTGGCTGGTCAAAATTGACCACAAAGAACAAGTTTTGCTTTACTGTCACACGGCCTACACTCATCAAATACAGACCAAACTGAAATAGTGTATTCAGATGGCACATGTATAAAATTAACCAAGCCTTGAGCCACTCAAAGCCACTATTTTCATTAAAGACACAACATTTATTTAATTCAAAAATGGCCAAACAGTGCACAAGGATTAATTATAATTTACAGGTTTGGAACAGTATTAGGGTTAAATGATGACTGAATTTCCATATTTTTGGTGAATTATTCCTAATCTTCAGCTGTTGTGATCTCTCTCGTGGCCTTGCATACATGTGTAATGTTAAAACTTGTGCTGTGGATTATATAAATTAGTAAATGAGAAGTAATATTGTGGTACTCAAAGAACTCACAGGAGAGTGGCTGTATGAGTCTGATCTGTTTAACCACATTCACTAAAAAACATGTCACTTCAGTGCTCGCTTTATCACCCCAAGCACACAAACAAACAGCCTTATGTAATTTGCATCGCCTCAGTCGGTGAGAATGCTCTCAGCTTCACTATTATCTGCATCTAATAGCAGCTTCTCCTCCAGAGAGATTGTGTTTTGAATCTCTAATGGCCTGAACACTGCAGTAAACACACTCACAGATTAATCTATTCCTTTTAACACACACACACACACACACACACACACACACACACACACACACACACACACACAGACACACAGACACACACACACACACACACACACACACACACACACACACACACACACACACACACACACACACACACACACACACACACACAGACACAGACACACACACACACACACACACACACACACACACACACAGACACAGACACACACACACACACACACTAATTGTGTATATGTTGAATACAGATGCCTGTACGCAATGACTCATTTGCACTAATGAATTCATACTTTGCTCTTTCAACACTCAACAAGGGATTATAACAAGCCGAGGAAATTTCAGACAGAATTCTAAACTTGCTTTTTATTACACTGATTCTGTGTCAGTTTTGGTGAGTTTGTTACAGTGCAAATGTTTTGAAAACTAGTTAGACAGTTAACGTCAGACCCTTGTTAGTAATGTTAACTGCTTTCAGAGTCACCACACAACCCGTTAGAAACCATCACATAAAACCGTTTGACCGTGAAGATGCAATAACACACTGCAGCTACTTTCCTTGATAAAATTCTCCATCTTGTTGTCACAGGGCCATTCCAATAAATCCGGCAGAATTGATCACCTGTCAGCTGTGCAATAATTATTTTACATTGATGCAGTGGAGCACAGACTCTGGCCGCATCTCCTCCGTATGCAATAGAAGAGCGCTGGCACCTCATTTATATTGTTTCAAACAACCTGTGACAGGAAAACTGTTGTTAGTCTGACCAAAATATTGGCTGAATGCTGTGAGAAAATGTGACGCGACGTGGTGTTGAATAGATGCTGCTCTACTTGTTATCAAGGTTATATGTCCTCTTCTCGTTAGCAATCAACAGTCAATAAAATAACATCTATAAATAGCAGGTCTATTTTATGAGTCGGGGTAGTAAACGGCTGCTGCTCTCTAGTGATGGGACAATCGAATCATTTTACCAACTTGGATCTTTGAATCTTGTTCAGTAATATGAACAAATATTTATTCAAAGTCATCACTTGTCACATGACTGCTGTATACTGTAGGCTCTACAGGAAACAGAATTGATTAGTTCACCTCCCGACTGGATCTTCAGAAGAGTCTTTCGTTCATTTGTCACATGACCGCCACTAGGCTCTGCAAACGACTCGTTCACGAGTGACAATTACAACAAAGGGGATGTATCATGTGCAAAATCAATTCAATATTCAATTAAATAATTTGGGGTAACGTCATAGCTTATGCAATCTATAATGTTTTCTGAAGATAAGATAATAGTTGTAAATTCATTATAAACAGTTTAGAACGGCTTGCATTTAAGGCATCATGCTTTATGAATGTGATTGTTCCCATCATATGGATACATTTTTAAAACATTAACCAACTCTTTTTTTTTACCAGATACAATGCTATGGAAAATAATATTCACAAATGTATAAACTGCAAGAAATAAAGAAGCTTAAATTTGAGACCAGGAACACTTTGTGTAACTGTAAGGGCAAAAATAAACCCTAATGAACCACCTGTTTAATGAAGGTTGGAAGCTTTCACATGTCAATTGAATGAAAGATTCATACCCGAAGACCCAGTGTAACGTTTGAGGAGAGATGAGGCAAGAGAGCAAGATCTAAACGCAGCTACTTTTAATGAAAAAACAAGACACTAGAAACATAAGAACTGAACAAAGCATTAGAGCCTAGAACATAGATTAAATGCACAAGGAACTAATGAGAAAACAAGGAACACCTGGGACTAATAATCATAAGAACCAATGAAACAAAAGCAGTGAAAAGCACAAAAAAAACATAATCAAACTAAAGACACAAAGTGAACAATAAACATGGTGGTCACCCTGGTAATACTTACAGAGCCCCCATCTAAGGAGCGGATCCTATATAAAAGTCAAGGCAAGGAAAAGGGAAGCATAGCATTCGGGATCAAGGCAGCTGGGAAATCAGAGGGCTCAGAGGCCAGGGACGCTGAGGTTTCAAGGGGTAAAGCCATGGGAAACTCAAGGGGAGGATCTATGGGAAACTCAAGGGGTGGAGCCATGGGAGACTCAAGGGATGAGGCTGGAGGAGGCGGACACTCAATGGGCTCCGAGAGCTGGTCAGACTGGGCAGGGCCTCACAGAGCTGGACAGACTGGTAGAAAGTGTCTGACGAGTGGTTTTCAGGCTGAGCAACAGACTGGTGGCTGGTGTTTGACAGGTGTTGGCCACTGGACTGAGCAACAGACTGATCGATGGCTGCTAGGGACTGGACAGGATAGTCAATGTCACAGGGAACTGGACAGGCTCGTTGACAGCCTCAGGGAACTGGACAGGCTCTTTGACAGCCTCCGGGAACTGGACAGGCTCTTTGACAGCCTCTGGGAACTGGACAGGCTCTTCGACAGCCTCCGGGAACTGGACAGGCTCGCCGACAGCCTTAGGGAACTGGACAGGCTCATCAAAAGCCTCCATGGCCAGGAGCTCTAGCAGCGACTGGGAAATGGCCTCCGTGGCCAAGAGAACTAGCAGTGTCTGGGGAATGGCCTCCATGGCCAGAAGTGGTGGCAATGACAGGGGAAAGGCCTCCATGGCCGGGAGCACCAGCAGCAACTGGAGAATGGCCTCCATGGCAGGGAGCACTAGCAGCAACTGGGGAAAGGCCTCCGTGGCCGGGAGCACTAGTAGCGACTGGGGAATGGCCTCCGTGGTCGGGCGCACTAGCAGCAACTGGGGAATGACCTCCATGGCTGGGAGCACTAGCACTGACTGGGGAAATGCCTCCATGGCCGGGAGCACTGGCAGTGGCTGGGGAACGGTCTCCATTGCTGGGAGCACTAGTTGCGACTGGGGAATGGCCTCCATGGCCGGGAGCGCTGGTAGCAACTGAGGAATGGCCTCCGTGGCTTGGACCACTAGCAGTGACTGGGGAACGGCCTCCATGGCCGGAAGCACTAGCAGCGACTGGGGAATGGCCTCTAAGGCTGGTAGCGCTGGTAACAAATAGGGAATGGCCTCCTTGGCCTGGAGCACTAGCAGTGACTGGGGAACGGCCTCCATGGCCGGGAGCACTGGCAGCCATACCCCACAGTGTAAGGGGAGAATGTGAGCCTCAAAACATAGTCAATAGTCATAGTCAACTAAGGAAAGATCACATCTGCCTCCTGGTAGACAGGATTTCACAGGCTTGTTAAGTCCAAAACCTTGAGTGCAATGTCTCCCCAACTGAGAACCTGGGCGAGACTCCAGAACTGCTCTGTATACTGCTCGATCGTACCACTTCCTTGTCTGTGAGACACCAGTTGTACAGCTGATAGATCCATAGTGTGGTCAGTTCTTCTGAAATGTTTGGGGAGACATGAGACAAGAGAGCAGGATGTACCATGCATCTGGAAAGTATTCAAAGCTCTTCATTTTTTCCACATTTTGTTATGTTACAGCCTTATTCCAAAATTGATTAAATTCATTATTTTCCTCAAAATTCTACAAACAATACCCCATAATGACAATGTGAAAGAAGTTTGTTTGAAATCTTGGCAAATTTATTAAAAATATATTATATATAGTATTCACAGCCTTTGCTCAATACTTTGTTGAAGCACCTTTGGCACCAATTACAGCCTCAAGTCTTTTTTAGTATGATGCTACAAGCTTGGCACACCTATTTTTGGGCAGTTTCTCCCACTCTTCTAAGCAGAACCTCTCAAGCTCCATTAGGTTGGATGGGGATCGTCGGTGCACAGCCATTTTCAGATCTCTCCAGAGATGTTGAATTGGGTTCAAGTCTGGGCTCTGGCTGGGCTACTCAAGGACATTCACAGAGTTGTCCCGTAATCACTCCTTTGTTATCTTGGCTGTGTGTTTAGGGTCATTGTCCTGTTGGAAGATGAACCTTCACCCCAGTCTGAGGTCGAGAGTGCTCTGGAGAAGGTTTTTATCAAGGATGTCTGTACATTGCTGCATTCATCTTTCCTCCGATCCTGACTAGTCTCCCAGTTCCTGCCGCTGAAAAACATCACCACAGCATGATGCTGCCACACCATGCTTCACTGTAGGGATGGTTTTGGCCAAGTGATGAGCGGTGCCTGGGTTTTCTCCAGACATGACGCTTGCCATTCAGGCCAAAGGGTTCAATCTTTGTTTCATCAGACCAGAGAGTTTTTTCCTCATGGTCTGAGAGTCCTTCTGGTGCCTTTTGGTAAACAACAGGCAGGCTGTCATGTGCCTTTTACTGAGGAGTGGCTTCCATCTTGCCACTCTACCATACAGGCCTGATTGGTGGAGTGCTGCAGAGATGGTTGTTCTTCTGGAAGGTTCTCCTCTCTCCATAGAGAAACGCTGGAGCTCCGTCAGAGTGACCATCGGGTTCTTGGTCACCTCCCTGACTAAGGCCCTTCTCCCCCGACCACTCAGTTTGTCCGGGCGGCCAGCTCTAGGAAGAGTCCTGGTGGATCCAAACTCTTCCATTTATGGATGATGGAGGCCATGTGCTCATTGGGACCTTCAATGCTGCAGAAATGTTTCTGTACCCTTACCCAGATCTGTGCCTCGATACAATCCTGTCTCCTGAATGTACCACAGATGGACTCCGATCAAGTTGTAGAAACATCTCAAGGATGATCAGTGGAAACAGGATGCACCTGAGCTCAATTTTGAGTGCCATGGCAAAGGGTGTGAATACTTATGTACATGTGATTTATTTTATTTATTTATTTTTTTTATAAATTTACAAAGATTTCAAACAAACTTCTTTCACTTTGACATTATGGGGTATTGTTTGTAGAATTTTGAAGAAAATAATGAATTTAATAAATTTTGGAATAAGGCTGTAACATAACATGTGGAAAAAGTGAAGCGCTGTGACCATTTCGATGCACTATAAACACAACTAATTTTAATGTAAAAAAAAACAAGAAACAGGACACTGGAAACATAAGAACTGAAAAAACCATTACAGCCTAATACATAGTGGTCACTAGGGTAATCCTCACACCTGGTCGAGAGGTGAACGAATCCTTTCTGTTTCATGAACAGAGCTTATGCGGCTGCCACGTGTCAAATGAACAAAGCACAATCTACTAATTTTCTGTATGCCACAACAAAATGAACAAATCACTCTCTGAGAGAACTTGTTCTTCCTGAGTCATATAAAAGATTTGTTCTAAATGAATGAATCTTTCATGAAGTTAACAATCAACAGTCAACTGAAAATTACTAGAATAATGGGAGAAATACTGTATTATTATGAGACAGGGTGGAAAATGTTATGCTTGATAAATCTAGTCACGTCTGGAACATTTTGAGAAAGCCTTTTATTCTGCAGCCTGCGGGCTAATGGACGAATTTGATTGCCACTATACACATGTACAAAAACTGCTCTTCACATGAGATGAAAAGCATAATTGCTAGTGAAAGAGAATATGAATGTTTGGACGACACAGTAGCAATTCACTGCCAGTAGAGATTGTCTGATTATTACATTTTGGAGCGGCGAGTGTTTGATTATGGTTGAGTATGTGGTAGATTGGCTGCCTGTTGTGTTTCTAGGGCTAAGAGCTCAGACGAAGCAGGGGTTCTGGATTCACACCTTATTGACATCTCAAACTACATCATTAAAACACCATCAGACACACAAGAGTCATTCTGTGAAACATGTGCGAATACCATTTTGGAATTTGGTGAATATATAGTCATATTTCTGAAGATTGCACTGTACCGCCACAAGTTAAATGATTAAAAACCAATATTTTGGAATATTCTGAACTCGGGGTGATATATTTCAAATATATATTTAAACTCACATGATGTCACTTCCTCTTGATAATGTCAATTACAATGACTGTTCAATTTGAGGTCAACTGAAAGTGGTGGAACTCTTGCATATCATCACAATCAAATGAAATACTATAAAACCTGCCTGGCTAAAAATTAGATGAACACAGAATTTGATACACACACTCACTCACACACACACACACACACGCACAACACACCATCTATCCCGACCCTTCTCATGTGACACCACAAAGTCTCCTTTAATGTTCCTGCCAGCGGTGTATATATGGAGCAGAACAGCTCCTTCTCTCTGATGCACACTGAGCTCTGCCTCAGAGAAACACAACAGGCTTCTTCAACATTTACAGCTACAAACTGAAGGATGCTCGCATACATTATATTATGTTTTAAATACAACATTTTAAATACAAATAATACTGTGAGATAAGTTGTTCAGTCTTGCTCTAATCGACTGTTTTCAACCCTTTGATTAAAAAAGTTGAGACGTGGCAATTTAAGACTAATAACAATTTTATGAGTTGAAATAACAAGGCGATGTGAAACAGGAGATGTTAAACAGGCAATCGTGTCATAGTATTTAAGGAGCCTCCAAAAACAGCCGAGTCCTTCAAGAGCAAGAATCAGTCCAGACTCGTCAATTTACCAGCAAATTATCCAGCACTTTGAGAACAATGTTCCCCAAAGACAAATTGGAAGGATTTTGGGCATGTCACTCCCTACAGTGCACAATATAGTTAAAAGATTCAAAGAATCTGGTCAAATCTCTGTGCGTAAAGGGCAAGATGAAAACCACTTCTGAATGCTCATGATCTCTGACCCCTCAGACGTCACTGTCTTAAAAAACGTCCTTCATCTGTAATGGATATCATGAACATGGGCTTGGGATTACTTTAGTAAACCTTTGTTAGTCAACAGCACTCGCCGCTGCATCCACAGATGCAAGTTAAGACTTTACTATGTAAAGGAGAAGCCGTACATCATCACTGTCCAGAAGCGCTGCTGACTTCTCTGGTCTCGCTCTCAACTTTAGTAAAGCTTTGTTAGTCAACACCACTCGCCGCTGCATCCACAGATGCAAGTTAAGACTTTACTATGTAAAGGAGAAGCCGTACATCATCACTGTCCAGAAGCGCTGCCGACTTCTCTGGGCTCGGTCTCATCTGAGATGGAAAGTAGAACAGTGGAACTGTGATTTTTTGGTCTGATGAGTCCACATTTCAAATAGTTTCTGAAAAACACATCCATTGTGTTCTCTGGGCCAAAGAGGAAAAGGACCATCCAAGCTGTTATCAGCATCAGGTCCAAAAGCCAATGTCTGTATGGGACAGTGCCCATGGCATGAGTAACTCACACATCTGTGAGGGCACCAATAATACAGACAGATATGTAACAATTTTGAAGCAGCAAATACTGCCATCCAGCACTGTCTTTTCCAGGGACTTCCCTGCATTTTCCATCAGGAGAACTTCAAACGACATACTGCCTGGATTACAAGTGCAAGGCTGTGTAATCAGAGAGTGCAGGTGCTAGATTGGCATGCAGTCCTGACCATCTCTAGTTGATAATGTGTGGTGCATTATGAAGCGCATTAGATGGCAATGAAGACCCTGTACAATTGTGCAGCTGAAGACCGGCATAATGGATAAATGGGGAAAATTACACTTTCTAAACTTAGTAAACTTGTGTCTTCAGTGCCCAAATGCTTCATAAGTGTTATTAGAAGGAATGGTGATGTTTCACAGCGGTAAACAACTGTCCCTAGTTGTTAGGAGTGTTTGAAATATATGAATAAAAAAACAATGTAATTCACAAGGTAAAACATCATATAATGTGTAGTCGTAGTGCTTTCAATATAACAGAGGGTGAATATATTTTACAAATAACTCATTTTTGTTTTTATTCATTTTTCAAAGTGTTTCGGAGTTGGGGTTTCACAATTACTATAGATTTATGATTAGTTTTAGTAGTAGTGGTACTACAGGAAATATTACAGTTGTGATTTATTTCTGTCACACTTTTTACCATTTAATTTTAGCTTTTATTTTGACAGAAGTTTTTATTTTGAAGCCATTTCTGTTGTTTGTGTCTTTGACAGTACCTTCTCACCTCTGGGAAAGCAGGTCAACGTGAACATTAAACCGTACAATGCTGTCATTTAATTAAATAAATATGTATGTGCTGCACGCTACAGTGAATTAGCGATTTGCTCGCTATCATCTGGCACAAACAAAATCGTTCCCCTAATTGTGCTCCTCGATCAGTTTATTCTTAAACTCTATGACCTTACCCCAAAAATAGGAATGCTGTTTATATGGCCACAAATGTTGTCATGTTTATTAAGTATAAACAGTGCATCAGTGTGCATGTTAACACAATTCTGTGTTAAACTCAAAACTCAATAAGACAAACTAACACAATAAGCAAAAACACACAAAGCAACCAGTCCGACAAAAAGAGCACTTATTGACCAACCAACTGAATGAATCATTAATGTCACAAGTCGTATTAATCGGAGTATCATTTCATGTTCAGACCGGTCTTTGGATCAGTTGGGAAAGACTGAATCAAATGCTTGTTATGAATCGAAACGAATGAAAGAGTGAATTCCTCAAGTTGAACTACATCATACTTTTCCTCTCATGAAATCTACAGGCAATATTCAAATGAATCAGATTCATGATCAGGGCCTGAGAAAAGCTTCAAAAAGCACACAAGAGGATGACTATATAACCAATATGACCTCATATATCATCTTTTAGCTGGTCACCAGCATAATGCAAAGAATGATTTGTTGAGTGAGTATTTATGTCTTGGTTTCCAATAAAATATCGCAACATTTTTAAAACAAGATACATTTACCTGAGAAGTAAACTGACAGAGTATATGCTGTCTTGTTTCTGCCACCGACCAGATTTTCCTAGTCGACTAGTGGTCATTATTTTAAGCCATTAGTCGACTAGTAGACAGGCTAGGTATTTGCCTCCTTTTCCCATTAATGTATTAAATGATTATTATTATTATCAAATGAATATTACATTTGCCTGTAGACACACAGACACGCACTTTATTATATCATTAAGAACAGATGACAGAAAAGCGTCTATACGCATGTATGACACGCTGAAACAGAGACGTGCAGTCTCGAGGAACACACGCATGTAAATGATTCTCACTCATTATTTATTTATTTTCTGAGTGCTGTAAATGACCTCAGACATCTCATCTCAGGAGGTGTTTTGAGTTTATTTCATCGGAACAGTTCATTGTGAACGCAACTCGTTCACCTCCAACCATGATTTACATTTCAGTGATTATCATCATTATAATTATTATTTACATTATAATTGTTTTCACGTCTTCATTTGTGGAAGTAATTTTCCGGCTGCATGTTTAGATGATTCTTGCTGACGGTAAATGGAAAGGACGTTTATATATATATATATATATATATATATATATATATATATATATATATATATATATATATTATTATTTTACCACTTTATTATTAATTGATTTGCTTTTTCGTTTCGTTTGGAGTGCAATTTAAATTTAGAAATATATATGATTTGAAGTTTTTTGTTTTTTTTAAATAAATGATTTAATTTTCAATGTAAAAATCACTAAAGATCACTAAAGATCACTAAAAATCACTAAAGGCAACAGATCCAAGATGGCGGCGCGGTAGCACGCAGCGGCCACTCCGGATCCACAACGGTGCTATTTTTGTTAAAAAAGCCCGACTTTTGCAACACATGGACATCGGAGCAACCAGTGTTCGTGTCTACCATCGCCAGACACTACTCAAATATAAGACTCATGCAAAAACCAAGCTGCATGATGACCTGCAGGAGGCGCTACGCGTACTCGGCTTGCTGCGGAGACCAGGCCTCCAGCCCTCGGCGTCGCCTGATGCCGGTGGCCGGGGAGAGGACGTCGTAAGCGGTGTGCGAAAGCGAAGCGCGGAAAGAGGGCGGGGTCCATGCTAGGCTAAAAACAAACCCTAGCCGGCCGGCTCTCCCGTCTATCCTGCTCTCAAATGTTTGCTCCTGGACAATAAACTGGACTATATCCGACTCCAGCAGGCTACGCAGCGTGAGTTTAGAGACTGCTGCGTCTTTGTTTTCACGGAGACGTGGCTCAGCGACAGAGTTCGGATGCCGCCATTCAGCTAGACGGGCTCGCCTCGTTTCGTGCCGACAGAAATACAGCTCTCTGCGGTAAGACTCGCGGTGGTGGCTTGTGTGTTTACATCAACACGGAATGGTGCAAGAACTCTATGTTAGTCTCTAGTTACTGTTCATCGCTGTTGGAGCTTGTGACTGTTAGATGCAGACCTTTTATCTACCACAGGAATTCACCACTGTTTGCATAACCGAGTTTACATTCCCCCAGCGCTAACGCTAAGGAAGCGCTCTGTGAACTGTATGGGGCTATGAGCGAACTGCAGAACGCTCACCCCGACGGACTGTTTATTGTCGCCGGAGATTTCAACCATGCAAATCTCAAGACAGTGCTCCCTAAATTCCATCAGTATGTGGACTTTGCAACGAGAGGGCGAGCAGCTTGATCTTGTTTACACAAACATCCCAGAAGCGTGCCGGTGGAGCCCCGCCCCACCTCGGCTACTCAGACCACATCTCTGTTATGTTAATTCCAGCATACAGACCGCTAGTCAGGCGCACAAAACCGCTTCAGAAGCAGGTGAAAACCTGGCCAGCAGGAGCCATCTCTGCTCTTCAGGACTGTTTTGAGTGTACTGACTGGCACATGTTCAGGGAGGCTGCAACATATGGCGATTCTACCAACTTGGAGGAATACACAGCATCAGTGACCAGCTACATCAGCAAGTGCATTGATGATGTCACTTTCTCAAGACCATCACCACACGCTCCAACCAGAAGCCGTGGATGACTGCAGAGGTGCGTGCGCTGCTGAGGTCCGAGACTCGCCTTCAGAGCAGGCGATAAGGCAGCCCTAAGAACAGCTAGGGCCAAACTGTCACGGGCAATCAGAGAGGCAAAGCGCGCACGCCCAGAGAATCCACAGTCACTTCCAGGACAGCGGTGACACGCGGCGCATGTGGCAGGGCATCCAGGCCATCACCAACTACAGGACAACATCAGTTGCCTGTGACAAAGATGCCTCCCTTCCAGATGCGCTGAACGACTTCTACGCTCGGTTTGAAGTGCAGAACGGCGTGATGGCGAGGAAGTCCACCCCTCCTCCCAACGACCAGGTGCTCTGTCTTACCACGGCAGATGTGAGGAAAACTCTACGTAGAGTCAACCCACGGAAGGCTGCTGGACCAGACAACATTCCTGGCAGAGTGCTCAGAGGATGTGCAGACCAGCTAGCAGATGTTCTTACCGACATCTTCAACATCTCTCTGAGCAGCGCCGTTGTTCCAACGTGCTTCAAGGCCACCACCATCATCCCCATGCCAAAGAAGTCTTCAGTGTCCTGCCTCAGCGACTACTGTCCCGTCGCACTTACACCCATCATCATGAAGTGCTTCGAGACGCTCGTCATGAGGCAGATTAAGACCCAGCTGCCCCCTCACTAGACCCACTGCAGTTTAGCGTATCGTTCAAACCGTTCAACGGACGATGCCATCACCACAACCCTCCATCTGGCCCTCACCCACCTAGACAATAAGGACTCATACGTTCGAATGCTGTTCATAGATTTCAGCTCAGCATTCAACACAATCATTCCCCAGCACCTGATTGGAAAGCTGAACCTGCTGGGCCTGGACACCTCCCTCTGCAACTGGATCCTGGACTTCCTGACTGGGAGACCTCAGTCAGTCCGGATTGGGAACAGCATCTCCACCACCACCACACTGAGCACTGGGGCCCCCAGGGCTGTGTGCTCAGTCCACTGCTGTTCACTCTGCTGACTCACGACTGTGCAGCAATGCACAGCTCGAATCACATCATCAAGTTCGCCGATGACACGACCGTGGTGGGTCTCATCAGCAAGAACAACGAGTCAGCATACAGAGAGGAGGTGCAGCGGCTGACCGAACTGGTGTAGAGCCAACAACCTGTCCCTGAATGTCGACAAAACAAAAGAGATGGTTGTTGACTTTAGGAGAGCACAAGGTGAACACACTCCGCTGAACATCGACGGCTCCTCTGTGGAGATTGTCAAGAGCACCAAATTTCTTGGTGTTCACCTGGCGGAGAACCTCACCTGGTCCCTCAACACCAGCTCTATCACCAAGAAAGCCCAGCAGCGTCTCTACTTTCTTCGAAGGCTGAGGAAAGCACATCTCCCAACCCCCATCCTCACTACATTCTATAGAGGGACTATTGAGAGCATCCTGAGCAGCTGCATCACTGCCTGGTTTGGGACTTGCACCGTTTAGGACCGCAAAGCCCTGCAGAGGATAGTGAGGACAGCTGAGAAGATCATTGGGGTCTCTCTTCCCTCCATCAAAGACATTTACAAAAAACACTGTATCCATAAAGCAACCAGCATTGTGGACTGACCCCACACACCCCTCACACAAACTCTTTACCCTCCTCCCGTCTGGCAAGAGGTACCGAAGCATTCGGGCCCTCACGGCCAGACTGTGTAACAGCTTCTTCCCCAAGCCATCAGACTCCTCAATACTCAGAGACTGGTTTGACACACACGTGTCCTGAGTTGCACTTTAATTACTGTCACTTTATAACTGTCTGCTACCTCAATAACTGCTATGTGCATAGAACATTATCTCATAGTATGTTATGTTTACATTTTTAGAAACTGTCATCTTTTTGCACTACTGAGTACTGGTCGGCGCTGCACTGTCTATTGTCCTGTTCATTGTCAGTAATTTGTTGTACTGTCCTGTACTTTTTGCACATGTTTGCACGTGCACTTTATATAGGTAGTTTATATAGGTATTTTATTTCGTTGTGTAGTCTCATGTGGTCCTATGTTGGTCCTTTGTTGTTTTTATGTAGCACCATGGTCCTGGAGGAACGTTGTCTCGTTTTGCTGTGTACTGTACTAACTGTATATGGTTGAAACGACAATAAAAACCACTTGACTTGACTTGACTTGACTAAAGCAAGAATATTCACTGATCCCTCAGCGCCGATGTTTCTGATGTAATTGTGTATATATATATATATCGCGAAGGACGGGTTAAAATGCATTTATTCACATATTTTCCCCAATAATGAAAACCTGTCTGGTAGAGAGTGCACCGATGAAGTTCTTTCTCAGAGAGATGAACTGTTGTAAAACCATCTTACAAATAGTTGAACACACATTTTATTTGCACTTATTTTATTCCAGTTTCATTTGAACTTTTAGTTAAAATAAATAAAAAATTAAGTTCAATGTTTGAAATCAATGTGTCTTGTTTTATTGTGTAAGCTTAACCCTAACCCTGCTTAACGAAAATTATCCACAGTAGCACCTAGCGTCCAACCAGCGCTAATACATCGGTTTCCTGTGGAGACTTTCCTGCGACCAACCGACCAATCAAAACTTTCAGGCTGGCTATCAAGACTATCAGGGGGCAGCCTAATAATGAGTCATGTTTATGCTTTATAAAAAAAACTAGTTTCCAATGGGGGAAAATAATCAAAATTGATTCAAAGGGAAGAAAACTTTTATTTATTTATTTTGCTAGTTGAAAGGATGAACCACACCAAAATTTGTTGGATTTCTCTGAAAACAAGAGAAAATATCTCATGTCTTTCTGATTCGCAAATATTCATTTCTTGTTTTAAAGATGTTTTAACTGGAAAAATATCAAACAAATAAACAAAAACAAATACTATAAGTTATTATTTACAGTGCATGTCTTCATTATACATTTAAACTAGCGAGTAAGACTTCACTGATCAACCAGCTTCACAATCTAGTCAACACATTGGTTATGATGGTCCACCAGCTGGACCAACACAAAACCAGCACAAACCAGCCTTGACCAGCATTAAACAGACATGACAAACTAATTAGTGTGTACAAAGCTTTCTGAAGACTTTCAGCAATAAAGAATAAGGCCCATTTGTAATTCAATGGTGGTTCTTACCTGGTGTGACGTTGGAGGTCTTTGTCCATATATTCTTCAGTTCTTACTGGCACCTATTAAAAACAAGATCTGTTGCAATACACATTCAATAGATTCAATAGCACAACTCAACCCAAAACATTGTATACTGAGAGGGTCAAATCTCAGCAGATCGTCCAAGAACAAGTGGCTGGCAGCTGGCAGAAGATCCGTAAAGTGTCCTCGGAGATTTGTGAATGGTCACGTATGAAGGAGTCAAGAGCGTTCAGGACTGAACTAGCCAAAGGGATTGAGGATGAGTTAGTGAGTTTGAGGGGTCAGGGATGGGCCGCGAGATTAGAAGGGAAGTTGTGTACAGGTGCTCATATGTGGGGTTGGAGGTTAGTACTTTAGTAAAGAAGGGCAGACACAAAAATGGTTGTTAGTACAGTTACAACAAAGATTTCATTCAAACAGTCGGATTAGTAACAGCATTTGGGTTTTAGTCAATTAGTAGAGTAGTAGCAGTCAATCAGTGAAATCCTTTGTGGTTTGTTTTGGAAACATCAGATCAGATTGGTCTCAATTGTCATGTTTGGTGACAACAGGTATCGAGGTTCAGAAAACAAAATAAACCATCCAAAAATCCTCACAACATGGGGAAGAAGCCATGCAGATCAATGACCAAATGAGGATGTTCTGCAGACAAAACCAAAGTGCACAGAAGCCAATGGAAGAGGGGAGTCAAACTGAATTGAGGAATCACATCACGTCACGAATGGGAATCAAAAGAGGAATAACGACATTTAGTTGATTACGGGGTTAAATTGAAGGTGAGACACAACACAGGATCACGACCTTAAAGACGTCAAAAGATTTGCGTGCAAGCCGAGACTTCTTCGGCTTGAGCATCACAGACTCCCTCTTAAACGCAAGCAGGTGAAGTCATGCACACAGAATGCCACGATGTCAGAAATCAAACCCAAAACAGAGAGTTTTGACTGGTGTGACGGGTCAATATGCACTCACGAATGAATGTAATATGAGCAGAAGTGATGGCAGGGGTTACAGTAGAAATACTCAACAGAGGTGTCTGGGTAACGTTCATCTATCAGTTATTCTGAGATCAACGAATAACACGAGGAAGCCTGAAGAGGGAAACTTCACTCTTCTCTGCCTTGTTTTCCCAGATCAGCTTGAAATATCATTATTCTAGAGCGCTGACGGCCTGCCAGAGCTCATTACAGCGGGATAATTGCGCACTAACGCATGTGGCCAGGGCTGATCATTTCATTCTGAAGGATCTCACCGCGGGCGCAAAAGAGCTGTCAATCACGCTCATTCCTGACTAGCGGCTAGCGTTCTTGCAAATCAAACCACCTGAGGAGTTTAGCAGAGTGAGCTGAAAAACAAACGCCCTGTCCACATTTTGCATTATTTCTATCCTACGTCGGGAAGGATTGGGCACCCTCAGGATGCAAATGAATATATTACATCTCGTCAAAACAAACGACTTTAAAAATAAGTATTCAGTACTCTAGTAATATATAAACAGTTCAACCCAGTTTTCAGAGCTTCAGGAACATAAAACTTAACATTTGTCATTGATTTGCATATCATCAGAAGAATATCGAAAACTTTAGAAAAAGTTTAAGATCGTTGATACTGGTCAGTGTTGCCATGTCCACTTATTATAAGTGACTTGGGTTCGTTTTTTCAACAAAAAAAGCATCCCACTATTATTTACAGAATTGTTTAGACTTTATGTTTGTTCTGCTCTCTATTCAGATCAATGAATCAAACCCATCATTCTGATGAGCCACACAACCTATAGCATGTTCTGTAAGTTTCACATGTTTATGGCACCATCTAGTGGTTATTAGTGAAAAAAAGTGGTTTCAATGTTTATATCGTTCTATTTAAAACGAAAAGTGACTCTTATGTTGGGATAAATGACAGCTTAGTTGAATAAAGTAGAAGTGACAGTAATGATAATATTATTACTGATATTTTAAATTGAGTATTTGCTAAATATAAGTAACTTCTGCTTGATTAAAAGTTTACATATTATTTTATTGAAAATGCATGTTGAAATCCATGTTTCAAATATGACACAACAGAGTTTTGAGGTTTATCTTTCAATCAGCATCACATTTACATTCATGCACAGCACAAAAACAATCACAGAGCTTTGAAAATTCTGACAAATTCACTTTATAAGATATATTTAAAGTGTGAACTAATATTTCTGTGTATTTTCATATATGCAAGCCTGCTCGGTCATTATAAAGATCTCATTATTTTACATTACAAGCTGATGATGTCATCTTACCTCTATAAGCCCAGAGAGTCCTCTGATAATACCCCCATATTTAACTTTATTTATTTAAATAAACCTCAGTAACAAATGTGCCGCACACAAATGAACTGCTGGAGGATAATGACATTTAAAGCCTAATGCATCAAAGATGATACATACGAGAAAAGAAAGAGCTTTTTATAGTTTGTCTAATTGCATTAAAAACAGTTTAATGTAAAACAAAAACATTTCTGACATTTCTTTCATATGACGGCGTTACATACCGAACATTATTGGGCTTGTTTATTTTTCAGCTTGTTTTCTCCAAACCTGATTGTTTCTTTCTATTGCGAGATCTGGCAACACTGACTCTGGTCTCACACATAATTTGGGATGCACACGATGAACCTCAACAGTTTACGCTGTGAAATGGAGTTATTTCCAATACAAAACATGGATCAGTGTATGCGTAATGTTTTCAGTTGAACCAAAGAACATTGTGTCTGTTATAAGTGTTCATGCTGATCTGTAGGTTATCATTCGTATTCGTTTAAATCCTGCGTGCCATACATCTTTGGGACGGTGGGCGGAGCCCTTGTTTTTGATGAGTCCAGTGACAGGCAGTAAGATATCATGATTTGATTGGCTGGAGTTAAAGCAGCACATGGTACAATGTGAGGTGATATTTAAAGAATGATATCACAAAGCCAACAAACCCACAGCCAATATCTCTAGTGCCAAACAGCAGAATCAATAATACATGCAGGTCATTCTTTCTGGAACGAATATAATTTCCCATGAAACTTATAAAGACCTCTGCACTTCAGTAATAATGAACTGTTCATGTTTAATAATTAGGTTGGTAACAGGATAAATTCAATAGTTTCTCTCGTGGCGGCAGATCGCTGTATATCCACACTGGATGGAACGAGTCTCGTTTTACCGCTCGGGCTCAAATGCACTTTGAATAGTTGTATAAATCAGAGCGGCTCTCGTAATGTGTGTCTGGCCCTCATTTCTGCTGTGCTTTACGACCTGTCTGACCCGCTCTGAAACAGACGCAATAAATCCACCTCACCTGGAAGGAGGTCCAGGAGAAATGGAGGTTCTGGCTGCCAATTATCACCTTGAGTCTATATCACAATGGCTTCCATTATACAGCTAATGGCTCTTTGTGATATAAAGTGAACGGCACTTTCATAGCTGCGAAATAACCCTGATGCTCAATATCTGAGGTTACACTAAACGTGTACAGTACTTTCAGCTGCATTTGACCACAGCCACATTTAAACACATTATTTTAGCACAAAAACCTGCATCTTATTCCAAAAACACCTGCGAGCCAGTTTAACCACATGCTATGAACACGGGTATA
>NC_068277.1:1619940-1634940 GCF_025860055.1 Xyrauchen texanus | reverse complement strand
AATGCAGTTTGTTTACCATAGCGTGTCCAATGCCTGAGTGCTTTAAGAGAAAACAAGGACAGAAAATATATAGAAGAATGACAAATCGAGAACTCTTCTCAAGTCAGGCGGTTTTACTGTATTTGTCTTTTCGTCCAAAAGAAAAATATCCAAATGAAGAAATAAAGAAATTCCCTTTAAAACAGAAAATCTCTTCATTGTCAACCAAAAGAAAAACATGACAACAACATTGTTATTCTTGTTAGTACGTCAGTACGCGAGTTAATCTGAAAAGAAACAAATGGCCCACATTCCGTGAATGACACATGTTAGTCGTCCCAAATGAAACTGGAAGGTTCGGACGCCGTTCTGTTAGTAAGGACACAAGAGAACGTCATTCTCCACAGAAAGAAACAGGACGATTGGGAAGATTAGGGGGAGGGGCTGTTTTGAGTGGGAGGGGCTGGAGGAAAAGAGTATTATTAAGTCATTCTGATTGGCTAGTCCTGCGAGTGGGCGTGGCCTGTGTTTTGGGCGGGGCTCTTTACAGGCCAATGTGGCCAAACGTGGTTTTGGAAGTAAAGCATGAAATCGCTCTTCTCTGGTTGACGACTATAAAGAAGCAGAGACAAATAAACAGCAAAGTGAGACATAAACAGCTTCAAATAACAACACAGTAAAACATTCAACATTAATGCTGCCATCTTCATCCTGGAAAAACAGGATTGTTGTGATTATGAAACATCTTCTAGACCTCATAAAGATCCAGATCTGATCCAGACCAGCTTTAGACTCATGCCAATGCAGAAGTAGCACAAACGATCGCCCGTTTTCAAACATCACAGTTTACTCGATTTATGAACGTGCGTTTTGTGAATAAACATTTCCTCAGATTTGATGGAAATGTTTGGTCTCAGACCACTGAACTCTTGAACACATTTCATTAGTCAGTAACATTAGATTATTTTGATTAACCCACTAAACTCTGAGGGAGATTTCCTGTTTCAGTGACACCCAAAAATAAAGACTTGTAAATCGAAAAACAAGAACGGTCAAGTGTAAATAAAACTTTTCAAATGTTTTAACCATATTGATAATGATACATTCTGAGACTCTCAGCATAAAAAACTGCTTAAAAATCAGACAAAAAATGTTAATAATAATGAAACAAACACTTATTTTTAATTGTTATTCTGATTTAACAGTGTCCAAAAACATCTCCAAACAAATAAAAGATAATAATTGTACATCAGAACTAATTACACATGCAAACACAACAATGACTAAAGGTTTGCATAGCATGCAGACATGATTTTACTCATGAGATTTCACAGAATGAGTTTCATTCTGTGTCATTTGAGTCATCATTGAGTCTGTGTCGTGTATTTGGCGCCATCTCCTGGTGGTCATATGTAACATTGTGCTTCATGTGGATTATCTAATGATCTATACATCTGATTATCTTGTGTGTGGACTCGATTGAAAGATAATCACAGACTCTAAATAATCATATGTGATGTTTTATGTTTGTTTATAATTCATGAATATTTTATCAAAAACGCTGCTTATAAGCAACGTCAACATAATTGTCAAAGACATATATTTAGCTGTTACTCACTATAATTTTTAAAACAAATAGGCTGGATGTATTTTACTCTTTGAGAGCTTTTCAACAACATATGACACATGAATATTTGATAAGTTTGATGTTTTTACTGATGCAATGATATGTGCAATTCAAAATTGTAACACTTTTGATTTCTCTGCAGATTTCAAAGCACTGGTTCAGTTTCGCTCATAATGTCTGCATGCATCTTTCAAATTAAACCTATTTTGTGTTGCTCACTGTGTTGCTTATTATCATTATTATTATTATTATTATTATCATTATTATTATTATTTTACATGTAATAGTATGTACATTTACATTTACATTTATGCATTTGGCAGACGCTTTTATCCAAAGTGACTTTTAGTGCACTTATTACAGGGACAATCCCGGCGGAGCAACCTGGAGTTAAGTGTCTTACTCAAGGACACAATGGTGGTGGCTGTGGAGATCAAACCAGCAACCTTCTGAGTACCAATGTATTATACAGAGCACTTATTACAAGGACAATCCCCCCGGAGCAACCTGGAGTTAAGCGTCTTACTCAAGGACACAATGGTGGTGACTGTGGGGATCGAACTAGCAACCTTCTGAGTACCAATGTATTATACAGAGCACTTATTACAGGGACAATCCCCCCGGAGCAACCTGGAGTAAAGTGTCTTACTCAAAGACACAATGGTGGTGACTGTGGGGATCAAACCAGCAACCTTCTGATTACCAGTTATATGCTTTAGCCCACAACACCACCACTCACATGGTTTTGACTTAAACATAAAACAGCTTAGTGACAAAAAGTCAACGTATTTTTATCATATTATGATTATAAACAGAAATTTATATCTGGAATAACATGCATTTGAGGGAACTCTTAATGACTGTGGGGATCGAACCAGCGACCTTCTGATTAACAGTTATGTGCTTTAGCCCACTACGCCACCACCACTCCATGGCATTATGTAAACACTAATGGTAACACTTTGAAATAAGGTTCCATTTGTTCACATTAATTAACAACATTAATTTACTTATTAGTCATTGTTAATATTAATTTCAACATATAGTAATGCATTATTTAAAATCAAACGTTGTATATGAAAACATTAGTAAATACAAACAATGTACTGCATTACAATATTTATAAATGAGATTAATCACTGTTCATATACTGCAAAAAAATTATATATATATTATTTTGGTCTTGTTTTTTAGTTAAAATATATAAAAATCCTTAAAACAAGAACCAATGACTTCAGAATCAGAATGTCATGTGATATTAAGTGTTGTTTGAAGAGAAATCGAAATACATTTGGTGTGATGTAAGAAAACTAATTCAATCATACAAACATATAAACGTTTATAAATTTGGTTCGATTTCTCTGAAAACAATATCAAATATTGTATGGCATTCTGCTTCTCGGGTAAAAGTATTTCTCTAATGAAAACAATTCAAAATAGTCAAAGAAAACAAATATTCGGTAACAACACTTCCAGAAATGAGCTATATGTCCAAACTGTGTTGCAAATGACTGATTTTACCTTCTCAAACATAATGCCAAACACGATCTTATGATGTACATAAATGAAAAGAATCAACTCAAACTTGAGAGTGGAATTCATCCTGCAGACAAGAATGATGTAAATAAAACCATCATAGAAGATCGAATCGGACAAACCACCTCCAAAAACTTATAAAATATATTTTTGCATTTCATATTAAAGTTTCATTTGTGTGTGGCAACATCAGTACAGCAGCTGTAAGTGAGCATCTGTGGGAAGAATCGTCTGAGACTGTCGGCACATCTGAGTGTCCATGTCTCCGGGCCTCCCAGCGGGACAGAGAGAAGAGATTACGGAAGTGCTTTTACATGTCTCATCTCCCCTGCGTGAGGGCTCATGCATTCCACCCCCAACAGCACGACAAGAGAATAAATTAAATTGCTTCTGAGTAACGGTTACCGGGAGGTCTTGAGGAGGAATTTAACAGACGTTTTCTCCAGCTACATCCTGCTGAGATTCAAGACTCAAGTTGAATATTTGACGTCTTATCCGGGACAATCTCATCCAGTGTTTGGAGCTAATCTAGAGGATTGAGCGGATGAAGGAGTGTATCCTCACATGAATGACTTCTTTCGGGAGAAAATTGTGTCTTTCAGATAGAATCTAATAAGAATCTGTGCACTTAAATTCCACCAGAACCTCGGCAGATCCTCAGTTCCATTCTGTGTTTTGAATAGAAGAACACGTCCTGTGTGAACGGACCCTCAGCACAAAAACATCAAGCTTGTGTTGCTCTAATGACGGGAAGAATCCATATTAGGGAATTCCCATCCAGGTCAGAGGGCATGATTAATTAGTCTAGATCAAATGAAATAAGAAGTACAGCGATGATCGTTTGAAGTTTTCTGGGGGAGTTTGAGTTTGGATAAGACTCTGCAGTTCTAACTATAAATTCAACAATATTCTGGAACTTGTACTACATCACTTCACATGTTACTGCATATTAATCAATTTTGTTGTTCGAATTCACATTTGTACGTCGTTTTGAATAAAAGTTTGAAATGAATTATACCGTAATTAGCTTTATATAATGTGTTTGATACAATATCACTGCAAGAAAAAACATGTGTGTATGAGTGTGTGCGTGTGTGTGAAGGTAAGTGTGAGTGTGTGTGTGTGTGAGTTTGAGTGTGTGAGTGTGAGTGTGTGTATATGTGTGTGATTGTGTGTGTGTGTGTGTGTGATTGTGTGTGTGTGTGTGTGTGAGTGTGTGTGTGTGTGTATATCATGAATCAAAGTATCATGAATCAGAATATCGTGAATAAGTATATCGTGAATCAGAATATCATGAATCAGAATATCGTGAATCAGTATATCATGAATCGGTATATCATGAATCAGAATATCATGATCAGTATATCGTGAATCAGTATATCATGAATCAGTATATCGTGAATCAGTATATCATGAATCAGTATATCATGATCAGTATATCATGAATCAGTATATCATGAATCAGTATATCGTGAATCAGTATATCGTGAATCAGTATATCATGATCAGTATATCATGAAACAGTATATCGTGAATCAGTATATCATGAATCAGTATATCGTGAATCAGTATATCATGATCAGTATATCGTGAATCAGTATATCGTGAATCAGTATATCGTGAATCAGTATATCATGAAACAGTATATCGTGAATCAGTATATCATGAATCAGTATATCGTGAATCAGTATATCATGATCAGTATATCGTGAATCAGTATATCGTGAATCAGTATATCATGAAACAGTATATCGTGAATCAGTATATCATGAATCAGTATATCGTGAATCAGTATATCATGATCAGTATATCGTGAATCAGTATATCGTGAATCAGTATATCGTGAATCAGTATATCATGATCAGTATATCATGAAACAGTATATCGTGAATCAGTATATCATGAATCAGTATATCATGATCAGTATATCGTGAATCAGAATATCGTGAATCAGTATATCATGAATCGGTATATCATGAATCAGAATATCATGAATCAGAATATCATGAATCAGTATATCGTGAATCAGTATATCGTGAATCAGTATATCATGAATCAGTATATCGTGAATCAGTATATAGTGAATCAGTATATCGTGAATCAGTATATCGTGAATCAGTATATCGTGAATCAGTATACCATGATTCAGTATATAGTGATTCAGTATATCGTGAATCTGTATATAGTGAATCAGTATATCGTGAATCAGTATATAGTGAATCAGTATATCGTGAATCAGTATACCATGAATCAGTATACCGTGATTCAGTATATCGTGAATCAGTATATCGTGAATCAGTATATCGTGAATCAGTATATCGTGAATCAATATACATTGAATCATTATAATGTGAATTCAGTATATTGTGAATCAGTATGTTGTGAATCAGAATATCATGAATCAGTATATCGTGAATCAGTATATCGTGAATCAGTATATTGTTAATCAATATATCGTGAATCAGTATATAATGAATCAGTATATAATGAATCAGTATATGGTGAATAAGTATATCATGAATCAGTATATCGTGAATCAGAATATCATGAATCAGTATATAGTGAATCAGTATATAGTGAATCATTATATCATGAATCAGTATATGGTGAATCAGTATATCGTGAATCAGTATATCGTGAATCAGTATATCATGAATCAGTATATCATGAATCAGAATATAGTGAATCAGTATATCATGAATCAGTATATCGTGAATCAGTATATTGTGAATCAGTATATCGTGAATCAGTATATCGTGAATCAGTATATCATGAATCAGTATATCATGAATCAGTATATCATGAATCAGTATATCATGAATCAGTATATCATGAATCAGTATATCGTGAATCAGTATATCATGAATCAGTATATCATGAATCAGTATATTGTGAATCAGTATATCATGAATCAGTATATCATGAATCAGTATATCGTGAATCAGTATATCATGAATCAGTATATCGTGAATCAGTATATCGTGAATCAGTATATCGTGAATCAGTATATCGTGAATCAGTATATCATGATTCAGTATACCATGAATCAGTATATCGTGAATCAGTATATATTGAATTCAGTATATTGTGAATCAGTATGTCGTGAATCAGAATATCATGAATCAGTATACAGTGAATTAGTATATAATGAATCAGTATATCATGAATCAGTATATCGTGAATCAGTATATCATGAATCAGTATATATTGAATCATTATAATGTGAATTCAGTATATTGTGAATCAGTATGTCGTGAATCAGAATATCATGAATCAGTATATAGTGAATCAGTATATAATGAATCATTATAATGTGAATCAGTATATCGTGAATCAGTATATCATGAATTAGAATATCATGAATCAGTATATATTGAATCATTATAATGTGAATCAGTATATAGTGAATCAGTATATCGTGAATCAGTATATCGTGAATCAGTATATCGTGAATCAATATGTTGTGAATCAGTATATCGTGAATCAGTATATCGTGAATCAGTATATCGTGAATCAGTATGTTGTGAATCAGTATATCAGTACTTGCCCTGAATACTATGAGTCAATCACCTTTGACACGATTACTATAACGAGCTCACACTTTGAAACGCAGGACTTGAGAAACATCAGAGCTGATGATGTTTTTGTTAAGGGAACATAGTGAACATCGATGCTCACTGTTTAAACAATGCATTCTGGGAGTTTTTAGGGTGCAAACGTTTCAGGGCACTGGAATGATTTTGCAAATTAAGACTATAAATGACTGACACCCTGATCAGTGAACAAGGGGGCGGATTGAGACACACCCTCACTTAAATAATTAGGATTCACACCTGCAGATTGAGAGTGAATTCAGTTCAGAACCACACTGGAAAACTTGTCTGTCTGAGTAATTCAAATACAAATGATGTGATGTGCATTATGGGTAATTATATGCTGTTCATCACTCATTGAGCTGTCAACAAGAAATATCACACTCGCAATCGTACAGTATGTCCAGATATAAAGACAATGGTGATTACAGTCATGCTGATAGATGAACAATACGGCACGATTGTGAGTGTGATATTACAGAAGTGGATATCAGTATAATCCTGCTCATGTGAAATGTGTTCGCACACCAAACGACACACAGAAAATAGAAACGTTGAAGCTATCCAAGCACAATTACAACATGAGAACACTGTTGCTAGGTGACAAATTACTAGAGAGAGAGAAGCTGTTCCTCAATGCTAAGAATGTAAAGAAGAAATACTTTGGAAAACGGTGACGTCAAACTTAGATCGGTTAGTGTGAATGTGGCCTTAAACCTTACAGAAAACATTTAGCATCTAAACACCTACAATAACAACACAAATTGACTACAAAAATATCAAAACATAGTTTTGACCCAAAAATCATCGAATCCATCAGGGTTTGGAAGGTGTTGAAAAACAATCCACAGAACCACTGCTAGAGAAAACATTTCTTTAATTGGACTTTTGACTTAATACTGAAATACAGACCATATGTGACAACTAGCCCCGGTCTACATGGTCAACAGGAAACTGAAGGTTTTGGTTTGTGCTGTTGTGTATCATATTTCAGGTGTGCATGTGTGATATTGAGTAGAGAGAGAGAGAGAGAGTGAGAGAGAGAGAGAGAACAGGAAGTGTTTGTGAATATCTGTGTAACTCTATCACTCACCACATGGTGGAGCTGTTGTGCTGTATCATATAATTGATATATTTCAGTGACCTTTTTTTTAATTTATTTATTATAGTTATATATTAGATACAGAAACAATACCTGTACACAACACACACAGACACACACTCACACACACTCTGAGAATTGAGAGTGTGTGAGTGTGTGTGTGAGTGAGTGTGAGTGAGTGTGTGTGTGTGTGTGTATGTGAGAGTGTGTGTGTGTGTGTGTATGTGAGAGTGTGTGTGAGTGTGTGTGTGAGTGAGTGTGTGAGACAGTACAGTGTATCATGGAGCTGATAGATGGGCTGTCTGTTTCTCAGTGTGTATTGTTCATTTAATTGCTGAGCTGAGAATCTCACTGAGAGTCTCTGAGGATAATAAAGACAGTCTAGAGTGTGTAAATGAATTGAGTCCCGGACAAAAGATCTTTTTTTGTTTCCTCTCTGGATTCACAGCAGCAGCCAATAGCAACAGCTGTTATTATATCTGACACGCCCTCCTGTAACAGCAGCCAATTACAATCCCTGTCATTACAGCTGACAAGCCATTTGTTCCAGTCGCAATTACCAGCGCAGCGAGTGAGGCTTTGTGAGTGAAATTGATCACGTCTCACCGCCGCTATCTGCTGCTGCCAATTAAACCCGCGCCACTGAACCGCTCACTCGCTTTTACTCAATGTCTATGTGTGTGAGAGAACCATGAAGAAATTGTGTGTGTGTGGGTGTGTGTGTGTGTGTGTGTGTGCACTTCTGCTTAAAGCCTCTGATTAGAGTTGATTAATGGTGTGTGTGGGTGAATCGTTTCACAATGTTATTTGTTTGTGCTTGAGCATCACAGAGTCACTCGCTGAGTCAGAGTTTGTGTGGATCTTGCTCAGATAATGTTTGTTGCATCAGTCTTGAACGCACCTTATTCTCTTGTCTGGACTCATGGGTTCTTTTGTCATGTAAAATATCTCTCCTGCGACGCGTGACAGTTTCACAAGCGACTGACTTGCAACTCACTACTGATTCCAATAGAGTTTGATGTTAGCATGTTGCTAACCTAACAATCAGCTTGTCATTGTCGTGTTTCACTGAAGTGTTGCAATCCTGGGACACATTTGACTAAAACAGGACATGTTAAGAATCTGTTGTACTATTGCTGTATTAAAGTTATTATTTACCCTTAAAAGGGTTTTGGATCCTGGAGTAAACAAACATTGAACCCTCATTCAAAATGAATCAATTATAGATTCGTTTACACCTGCACTAATGTGTTTTGTTTAAAGGAAAAAGGCAAACATTGGCCAAATGGATATTTTGCACATCCATTGCAATAAATCCCCATCCTACTGATATCGACCAATTATCTGCAGTGTTTCAGGGGGTTAGAAAGTGCTGAAATAGTTCTTTCTGATATATAATGTTTTAAGAGACAATTATATTCAATAGATGTCCAAAATCTATTTAAAGCAGTTTATTACACGTGTCTCTGGAATACTGAATGTCTGATTGGTCAACGGCGGTCTAGCGTTCTGATATTTTTGAGTAACAGCCGCATATCCGGTGATAAAGAGATATCAGACCGGACATCCGTGTAATGCGAGTTATCTTTCCTACTTCTCGTATCACAAGTAATATAAATCATTTCAACTCATAAATGGTGTATGTGCGTTTATTTAGTTATTTGGCGAGTAGTCGTGTAATAAGCGTGTTAATGAGCAGACGGTCATTATTCACAAAATAAACACCAACAGCACAAACCAGAGGTGCAAATCAGCTGTTCAGCACTTTCTTTCTTCTCACATAATAACATCATTTCATCACAAATCAATATCTGCACATTTCTTTAGTTATTCGGTTGGTTAGTAAGCGGGCTTCACGTCACGGGCCTGATCTGACAGTCAGGGTTTATTTTGCGATAACAACCGGCTGAATGTACATTATCCCTTAGTCTACGTCTACATTAATACGGATACATTTGAAAACGTTGTTTCCATTTCAAAGCGCTCTCCGTGCACACTAGCGTTTCCAAGTGTTTTCCAAAAGTTGCACGTCCACACTGAAACGAATGAAAATGCTTAAATCATGTTACTGCGCATGCGGGACATCCCCGCTGCATTACCAGTGCTGGATAATAAGGACTGTCCGACGGGCCACTGAGATTCGGGCCAGTGCTGCATTTATCTGTATATTTATCTGTTTTTAGATCACTATGAATATCAGGCAGTTATAATATCAGAACTGTTCAGCTGCAGGTGAAGATGAATATTCAAAACACTGTCCTTCATATCATCCTCATGAAGCACCTGTCACACGTCTCATTTCTGGACCGTACAGGTGTTTCTGTGCATCAGGCCGTGTCTGATTTCATACACACATTGTTAATTCACCGATCAGGTCTAATGTATATTACACGTCACGAGACATTTGAAAGTCTCTTCTGAGGGATTCATATGTAGCCGTTGTTAGTAATTGCCGTTGGCATAATGACAGGGCGGGTCTATTTCGCATGATTTAGTTGGACTATAAAAGCAGCGCGGTAGCGTCTTTGGGATGTGCGTCTCATCGTCACGAGTGACGTTATCCATTGCCGGCGTGTTACAGAAGTGTTTTGTCAGGTAAGGAGCGGGAGTTGTGGCTGTACTTCTACGTGTTGATAGTGAGTAAAGTTTTATTTACTTATCTGGCTCCTTTCCCCTATAGTGTGGACTGAGGACTCCGGTGACACAGTATAGCGACGTGCGTTGCAATAAGATGTTTTAGTGTTCTGAGTTGAATCATCGGTCTACCGCAAGTTTAAACCGGTAGGTTGGTTTTATTATTACTCGTGTTATTATGGGGTGGGTTAATTAATCATTTCCTTATCTGTCCGTGGTATGACAGAGTGCAAGACGTTGCAGTGGGCTTTCTGATTGTAGCTGCTCTCTGTCGTTAGTGCTGCTATCTTTGTTGCTGTTCTGATTGTTTGGGATTTGGCGGATGGATCCTCGCACGACGACGCTCGAAGCGTGCTGAATCTCACTCAGCAGGGTGCTGTAGATCGTCAGATCGACGGCGCCTTGCCTGTGATCAGTGCTCGCGTGCTGTGGTGTGGCGTTTGCCGATATTACGTGCGAGTTCCGAAGCTGGACACTTTTAAACGTCTGCTGGGGTGGCCGCCTGGTGTGCCGCAGATTCGGCAACCTAACTTTCTTTTCCTCCACAAATCCACGAAACGGTTTGACCATTCACTAGCCAATGTCAAGATGGAAAGTCTTTCTGTGTTTTAATGTTTCCTTTTATTTCTTTATTTTTGGTTCTTTATGATGTCCATGAATGAAATCTGGTACAATTGAAATGGTTGATTCATTCTTGTGCATCTATTTTCTTTATTATTTGTGCTAGCCAAGTTCTGTGACCCTGTCTATTTAACATCCTGAGTTTGGTTGGCCTTGAATGTATATTTTTCTTTTTTTTTGTCTTTTCTTCTGTCAACACGGTCGTGTTGTTGTTGTTGTTATTATTATTTTCTTGTGGGTTATTTGAGTTTGTTTGTGTCTCGGTAAATACTGCTGATCCAGTATTTTAAATTGTTCATTAAGTAATTTAGCTTTGACCCAGTTTGTGCATTTACTTAGTTGTGAATTATGATTGCATGTTTTTTTTCTTTGGAGGACAAAGTTTTAGGAAAATACGTGTGTATGTTTAACTGGTATTTTTGCTCTCTCTCCAGGGGGTCGGGGACCCAGATCTAAGTGTGTGTGTGTGTGTGTGCACGAGCCAGGTAAATCTGTGGTTCAGTTTACACTCCCCCTGTAAAATCATAGAGCTGCCACACATAGATTATTATCACTTTCAGATATCTGTTTGCACAGTCCACACTACAACATGAAAACGCCATTTTCAAATGTATCCACTTTGGAGTGCGTTTTCAAAAAAACGGCGTCTCAGTGCGGACGGACGGACGAATCGTAGAGAAAAAGATGCGTTTTCAAACTAAATCAGTGTGGACAAGACCTCACAGTAAACACTCAGATATGATTTCCAGCATCTCTAAACAGATTTGAAAACATAATGGTCGTTTTCAAACAGACAGTCCCGTCCCAAACTCACAGCGGTTCAGTCAGTGCTGCTGTATCGGGATGCTTAAATGAAACGGTTACAACGTTTCCACTCTACAGAGGATCAACACACAAATGTCTGTCTCTGCACAAGCTGGGATACAAGAACGCAATTTAACACTTCAGCTTTAATTTGATCGATGAAGTCCTTTTTTATGAACCTTTTCAATTTGGATTGAAGTCCAATCCTTGATTTCCGCCTCTGTTCCTCATGACTGTGGACTTCATTAGAGTTTAGTACATTTTCGACAAGAACATCAAGTTAAGATGCAGCTAATGGAGTGGTGACGCAGCAGGCATGAGTCTTACAGCCGTCTGGATCAGGTTTAACAAGCAAACTCTCATCGACAGGCGTTAGGAAGCACTCGGGAACACAGGGAGACTATTGAATCAGCCAAATATATGCGGCTCATTCTGTTATGCAGTACAACAACATAAATGTCTTAATATCCTTCACTCGTTCTCTACATTAATGACCAGGGCTTCGTTTTAAATGGAACATTTCAACACTTTGGTCATTTTCGCCACGTCTTACGGTTCTGATATGAAAAACGGAAGAAATGTATTTATGTTTTAAATCCTTTCTCTAATCAAAATGTTTTATTGGGAATATTGTTTTAATTATCTATTTATTTATATAAATTTCTTGTGTTCTCATACTTATTTAACCCTTTAAGCTCAGATGGGCCTGCGAGAAAAAAATATAATTGTCAAAATATTAATAATTACAGTCTTGAGCAACACAAAATAGGTTTCATTTGAAAGTCTAGAAGCTGTACTTTATAATGCATGTAGATATTATGAGCAATGAACAAGTGCTTTAAAAGACAATTCAGAAGTGTTACATTTTGATGATTTGATGTATTATTGCATCAGCAAAAACATCAAACTCATCAAATATTCATGTGTCATATGTTGTTGGAAAGATCTCAAAGTGTAAAATACAACCAGACTATTTATTTTACTCACAGACACAAATATAGCGAGTAACAGCTAAATATATGTCTTTGAAAATTATGTTGGCGTTGCTTGTATGCAGAGTTTTTGATTATAAATTCACAAAACATAAGCAGAACATAAAATGTCCCATATGATTATTTAGAGTCTGTGATTATCTTTCAATCGAGTCCACACACAAGATAATCAGATGTATAGATCATTAGATAATCCACATGAAGCACAATGTTACATATGACCACCAGGAGATGGCGCCAAATACACGACACAGACTCAATGATGCCTCAAATGACACAGAATGAAACTCATTCTGTGAAATCTCATGACTAAAATCATGTCTGCATGCTATGCAAACCTTTAGTCGTTGTTGTGTTTGCATGTGTAATTAGTTCTTATGTACAATTATTATCTTTTATTTGTTTGGAGATGTTTTTGGACACTAGGATCAATTATATTTGTAATGTTGGAACTTTTGATTGATTTGTCGTATCAACACAAAATGTTTCTCAGATACAGTCGACATGATTGAGAACAAAACAAAAGCAGTTTATCAGAGTCACATTATTAACACCCAGAGATATAACAAGTAGAATCATAAAAATGTGAAAAATTTGTGTTGTGATTTGTCAGCAGTTTCTTATGCTGAGTCTCAGAATGTATATATATATATATCATTAAATCTTTTTAAAAGGTTTCTTTACAAAGATACAATGTTTTTTTTTTTGTCTTTAATTTTGGGTATGCCACTGAAACAGAAAATCTTTAAACACGCTTTCAGAACTTAAAAGGATAAACTAACAGAAAGCCACTTCCTTTATGAATTCTTCTTCCAGGAAGTGATGTCATCAATAGCACAAACATAAGTTCGTATTAGCAATGGATATGATAAAGTGTGTGATGTATTGTAATATAAGTTGGTAGGCGTGTCACAGAATGAGATATTCAAGGCATCACATGGATTATTAATATTATTAACAGTTTAATATTTAGTTGTACCTTTTATTTTGAAGGTACGGAGTTGAAAATGTACTGCATAACAGAAATCACTCGTGTCATTAAAAGCAACAGCAAATGAAAAATTCTTCCCTCAACCAAAGTGATTCCCGACGTTCCACTCATGAAACCATGTGGTTAGAAAAACACAATCAAATCCATGTCAGCGCTCCGTCTTACCTGTCGCAGGTTTCGGGTGACTTTAACATCATGCCAAGCATTATCGTTAAACTTCCCGTTCACCGGTTCCACGAGGGCCTCGAAGGCGCCGGAGCCGAGGTTAATGACGAGCCAAACGGCGCCACTTTTTAGCGACAGGTTCACGTAGTCCGCTGATTTTCCGGTGTGAAGCATCAGTCCGTTACGTTGAAGTGTTCGGAAAGACAGTGTGATTTCATCCGTGCTGCTCTGGATCGGAGTCATCGACAGATCGTAGCAGAAAAACTCGTTTCCCTTGAAGGTGGCCACCGATTCCTCTTTACCTTTGAAGACGGAGAGAAAGAAAATGAACATATTTACCAAATGAAAACAGATATAGAGTCATTAAAGCGGTCGTCAAAGATGTTTTATATGATTTAAGTCTATTAAAAGATGAGATCCGGAACTGTTACCAAGAGACAGTTTCCTATCTGATGATTTTCATGATGTGGATGAATACTCTCAACAACATCATAGACATCCAGTCTTTTTTGGAAGTCCCGCCCTTTCCCCATGTTTTGTGGAATATCTCGCCTATGAATGGACTAGAAACGTGATCTTGGTGTCATTTGAAACGTAACAACTTCAGGTTTGCAAAGTTGTATATATTTAATCATCAATATTCAGGAACACATTCAAACGACAGTTTGTTTATAACTAATAAATATAACAAATTAATAACATTTGGACCTTTTCTACAACTTAATGGAGAGGCTTCTCAAAAAAGAGTCGGGGCTTTCAGATATGTATATTGTGAGAGAAACATAGTTTTTTTTCTAGTGTTCGCTGGCCCCTAAACGAACAATTTAAGAGCAAAAAGAAAGTGCTAGAGCAAACAGAGCCTTTATTGCAAGCATTTGAAATTGAATGTAAAAAAGGTCAATTTGACCCTTAAAGGTCACAATCAGTATTTATTTCCTCTAGAAATGAATTGTAAT
>NC_068277.1:1582440-1614940 GCF_025860055.1 Xyrauchen texanus | reverse complement strand
TAGTTGTATAGAGTTATATAGACTTATATAGAGTTGTATAGAGTTACGTATAGTTCTACAGAGTTATATAGAGTTGTATAGAGTTATATAGAGTTACATATAGTTGTATAGAGTTGTAGTGAGTTATATAGAGTTACGTATAGTTGTATAGAGTTATATAGAGTTGTAAAGAGTTGTATAGGTTTACATATAGTTGTATAGAGTTATATAGAGTTGTATAGAGTTGTATAGTTATATAGAGTTATATGGAGTTGTATAGTGTTGTATAGAGTTGTTTAGTTACGTATAGTTGTATAGAGTTATATAGAGTTGTATAGCGTTATATAGAGTTGTATAGAGTTGTTTAGAGTTATGTATAGTTGTATAGAGTTACATATAGTTGTATAGAGTTGTGTAGAGTTACGTATAGTTGTATAGAGTTATATAGTTGTATAGAGTTATATAGAGTTGTATAGAGTTGAATATAGTTGTATAGAGTTATATAGAGTTATTTAGAGTTATATGAAGTTGTATAGTGTTGTATAGAGTTGTTTAGAGTTATGTATAGTTGTATAGAGTTATATAGAGTTATATAGAGTTGTATAGAGTTGTATAGACTTACATATAGTTGTATAGAGTTATATAGATTTGTATAGAGTTACGTATGGTTGTATAGCGTTATATAGTTGTATAGAGTTATATAGAGTTATATAGACTTATATAGAGTTGTATAGAGTTACGTATAGTTGTATAGAGTTATATAGAGTTATATAGAGTTGTATAGAGTTGTATAGAGTTATATAGAGTTACATATAGTTGTATAGAGTTGTAGTGAGTTATATAGAGTTACATATAGTTGTATAGTTATATAGAGTTGTATAGAGTTATATAGAGTTACATATAGTTGTATAGAGTTATATAGAGTTACATATAGTTGTAAAGAGTTGTAGTGAGTTATATAGAGTTACATATAGTTGTATAGAGTTATATAGAGTTGTATAGAGTTATATAGAGTTACATATAGTTGTATAGAGTTGTAGTGAGTTATATAGAGTTGTATAGAGTTATATAGAGTTACATATAGTTGTATAGAGTTATATAGAGTTGTATAGTTATATAGTTACATATAGTTGTATATAGTTATATAGAGTTGTATAGAGTTGTATAGAGTTGTATAGTTACGTATAGTTGTATAGAATTATATAGAGTTGTATATAGTTGTATAGAGTTATATAGTTGTATAGAGTTATATAGAGTTGTATATAGTTGTATAGAGTTGTATAGAGTTATATAGAGTTGTATATAGTTGTATAGAGTTATATAGAGTTAAATATAGTTGTATAGAGCTGTAGTGAGTTATATAGAGTTACATATAGTTGTATAGAGTTATATAGAGTTATTTAGAGTTATATGAAGTTGTATAGTGTTGTATAGAGTTGTTTAGATTTATGTATAGTTGTATAGAGTTATATAGAGTTATATAGAGTTGTATAGAGTTGTATAGACTTACATATAGTTGTATAGAGTTATATAGATTTGTATAGAGTTACGTATGGTTGTATAGAGTTATATAGTTGTATAGAGTTATATAGAGTTATATAGACTTATATAGAGTTATATAGAGTTACGTATAGTTGTATAGAGTTATATAGAGTTATATAGAGTTGTATAGAGTTGTATAGAGTTACATATATTTGTGTAGAGTTGTAGTGAGTTATATAGAGTTACATATAGTTGTATAGAGTTATATAGAGTTGTATAGAGTTATATAGAGTTACATATAGTTGCATAGAGTTACATATAGTTGTAAAGAGTTGTAGTGAGTTATATAGTTACATATAGTTGTATAGAGTTATATAGAGTTTTATAGAGTTATATAGAGTTGTATAGAGTTATATAGAGTTACATATAGTTGTATAGAGTTACATATAGTTGTAAAGAGTTGTAGTGAGTTATATAGAGTTACATATAGTTGTATAGAGTTATATAGAGTTGTATAGAGTTATATAGAGTTACATATAGTTGTATAGAGTTGTAGTGAGTTATATAGAGTTGTATAGAGTTATATAGAGTTACATATAGTTGTATAGAGTTGTATAGAGTTGTATAGAGTTGTATAGTTACGTATAGTTGTATAGAATTATATAGAGTTGTATAGAGTTATATAGAGTTAAATATAGTTGTATAGAGTTATATAGAGTTGTAGTGAGTTATATAGAGTTACATATAGTTGTATAGAGTTATATAGAGTTAAATATAGTTGTATAGAGCTGTAGTGAGTTATATAGTTGTATAGAGTTATATAGAGTTGTAGTGAGTTATATAGAGTTACATATAGTTGTATAGAGTTATATAGAGTTGTATAGAGTTGTATAGTTACGTATAGTTGTATAGAATTATATAGAGTTGTATAGAGTTATATAGAGTTAAATATAGTTGTATAGAGTTATATAGTTGTAGTGAGTTATATAGAGTTACATATAGTTGTATAGAGTTATATAGAGTTAAATATAGTTGTATAGAGCTGTAGTGAGTTATATAGTTGTATAGAGTTATATAGAGTTGTAGTGAGTTATATAGAGTTACATATAGTTGTATAGAGTTATATAGAGTTACATATAGTTGTATAGAGTATTGTTGTATACACACACACACACACACACATACACTCTCACACACAAACACACAGACACTCACACACTATATTGTGCTGATGCCATCCTGTTTTTAAGTAAAAAGAGAATACCTCCTCCCTGTTTTTAACAAAAGTTCTGCAGTGGTCAGATCTCAGGGGAGGTTTTGTGAAGTGACCTATTCTAACTTGTTTGCTCAAAGAATAAGGAACTATACGTTCTAGCTTACGTAAGCACATCCAATATAAGCAGACACAAGTGTACGGGGGTGGAAGACACCCTTTGAGCACTGAAGGTGTTTTTAAAGATCTCCTGTTTCAGTGGCATACCCAAAATTAAAGACAAACAAACAAACAAACGAACAAAAAACAAGGAGGGTCATGTGTTTGGTATGTTGTATTACAAATTTATAAAATATTAAACACAATCATATATATAAACTGGGAAAGTAGAGTAGACTGCATTTAGCATTTAAGGTATAAATGATAAATATATCAGCTGTTAGAAAGAGTATTCCAGCAAGAGATTTCCTTCCAGTTCTGTTCTCTCTATTGTAAATTAAATTAGTCAGACTACTGACAATCTCATCCTCTGTCTTTTAATGGCTATTGGAGCCCCAGCCCCAGTTGTCTAAATAGTTAGGCTGATTGGATTAGCATCTCTGTATCTGAATAGTTATGCTGACTGGATTAGGACTGGTAACAATCTAGAGTCTAGGGTGGGTATCCTATGCCTGTATACATCATTTGCATTCTTTAAAGTTATCACCTGGGTGCTTTGTGTCTATCTCTAAGCACTGCCCTCTAAATGCATGTATAAATTACAATGTAAAGTTCCCTTAGTTAGATGTTGGTCCCTGCAGCTGCTGACAGCACGAATTTCTCAATAAAGAATCCTGCTTGAAGATACAACCGAGTCTCCTGGTCTTACCTTCTGAGTTTCCCAATCTCTAGAAGGATAAAAAGTTTACAACAGGTATCATTGTAGAAAAACTTTTATACTTTTAATATGTAATATACTGCATATCAAAAAGTATTTTTAAAGCCTTTTTATTTGATTTATGTAGATTTGCAGCCATGAAAATGTTACGTTTTCTACTATTTAATTTTTATTTTTATTTCAGGGTTGTCTAGTGAATTTGTCATGATTATTAATTGCAGTATACAGAATAAAAGTTTTCAAAATATATAATATACTGAGTAACAAAATTCATTCATTTCTTTTATGATTTATGTGTATGATTTATTTTGTGATCATTTTTAAGCCTCTGAAAGAATTATTTTTCAGTTTTTGCATGAAAACATTTATTCTCAATGTAATAATGCACAGTAAATATAGGATATTTGAACTGAAAATGAGCATACAGTCCACATACATGGTCATTGTGTTTAGCAGCGCGCCGTTTCACGATAAATTAATAAAATCTTTAAAATGGCAAATCAGATGAAACTAGTAGAAAATGTAACACTTTAATGGCTGCAAATCTACATAAATCTAATAAAAAGGCTTTAAAAAAAACTTTTTGATACACAGTATATTACACGTTTTTGAAAAGGTTTACATACTGCCTTTATTAAAAATAAAAATACAACTATGTATTACAGGAACAAGCTTCATTTTCCAGCGAGTATCAAAGTAGCATCACAAAATGCTTAATTTGTCACACTTCGAACACAGCAATAGAGTCGAGAGAATAATGTTGGTTACGACAGACGCCTCCAAGACCGGCTGGGGCGCCGTGTGCAATGGGCACGCAGCTGCAGGCTCCTGGACAGGACCTTACCTGCGTTGGCAGTACTGCTTGCCCGGCAGAGGCTATGGCTGTTGATTCAGGGCAAGCACATGTTGATTTGTACGGACAACACCTCGACGGTGACCATGGCGGTTTATGCTCCTGTCTCATGTCACAACTTGCCCTTCGCCTCCTCTTCTGGAGTCAGCAGCGGCTCAGGTCGCTGCACGACACTCACATTCCGGGTGACCTCAACGTCACAGCAGATGCTCTGTCATGGCAGGTAATGCTCAGAGAAGAGTGGAGACTCCACCCTCAGGCGGTCCAGCTGATTTGGAGTCGATTCAACAAGGCACAGGTAAACCTGTTTGCCTCCCAAGAGTCCTCCCACTGCTCGCTCTGGTATGCTTAGACGGCAGTTCCCCTCGGCCCAAATGTGAGGCCAGGCAGTGAGCCTACTTGCGCAGGTTCTCTGCAATTTCAGGGAGGACAAGGAGAAGTTCACCCTTGTGGCGCTGTACTGACCTACTCAAACCTCACATTCCTCGCAACAGCTCCTCACTGGCGAATTCCCCTGATAAAGGACCTTCTTTCTCAGGGATGGGGCACCCTCTGGCACCCATGCCCAGACCTCTGGAATCTCCATATCTGTTCACTGGATGGGATGCGGCAGACCTAACTGGTCTACCGCCCATTGTGGTTAACACGATCACTCAGGCCACAGCCCCTACTACAAGGCAGCTTTACTCTCTGGAGTGGTGTAGCTTTGCTAAGTGGCATTCTTTCCAGAATGAAGACCCCCAGAGCTGCGAAGTCGGGTCAGTGCTTGCCTTCCTGCAAGAGAAGTTGAAAGGGCAGCTGTCCCCCTCCACACTCAACGTCTACGTAGCTGCCATAGCAGCACACCACGACATGGTTCAAGGTAAGTCCCTCGGTAAGCACGACCTGATCATCAGGTTACTGAGGAGGTGCCAGGAGGTGCCAGGAGGCTGAACCCTCCTAGACCGCGCCTCTTTCCCTCATGGGACCTCTCCGTGGTCCTCTCAGGACGCTCATAGTAGCTTGCCTACACCTGCATCGGCAGTTCATGTGACTAGTTCATTCATTGTGGCGTTTCGTATATGGGACCCCTAGTGTCACTTCATTGAAACGACGTCAAGTTAGTGACAGAAGGGGAGGGTCTCGGTTACTGTCATAACCTCCATTCCCTGATGCAGGGAACAAGACACTGTGTCCCTCTTGCCGCAGACAGAACTTGACTGCTGGCCTCCCTTTTATACCCGTATGTCGGGGGGAGTGGCATGCAAATTCAACTCGGCAATTCTCATTGGACTTTTCTCAAAGATCTGAAGGTGTTTCGGGCTCTCAAGATCGACATCACTTCATCGACACAACGTCTCGTTCCCTCCATCAGGGAACGGAGGTTACAACAGTAACTGAGATGTTTTCTAGTTTTTAATTAGCATATAAAAGTATGCATTTATGTTCAATGAAATGTTGTCAGCCTGTCTGATGAATGCCACCCTAATTATCTCAATATACAGTATAACGTTCAGGTGATATTGTTGAATTCTGAATTCAGTGAACAGTTTTTTTCATGCTTTTGACCTGATGTAAAAAATGATGTGTCTCACCTGACCACATGTGATTGGATCACGCATCTCAATACCAGGTGGAAACGGGTCAAAGTGCCACGATATCACCATCTGACACCATCACTGTGACACTGTCCTACCACCTTCTGTATGGGCTCTAGAACATTGTTTATGGTTGTAGGATCATTTAGCTGTTAAAATCTCATGTTCTAATGTGTGTTTAACTACCTGAATCTACAAAAGAATACGACTATATGTATATGACTATAGCTGCAGACTTCAGAGATCAGTAAAGGCACGCAAGACTAGAGAGTGTTTTGAGATATTGACAACGCTGGACAAAACCACCATGTGCTTGTTTAATAACGAGGACAGCTTTTCAATTTTACCCCT
Organism: Xyrauchen texanus; assembly: GCF_025860055.1. Classification (NCBI taxonomy): domain Eukaryota; kingdom Metazoa; phylum Chordata; class Actinopteri; order Cypriniformes; family Catostomidae; genus Xyrauchen; species Xyrauchen texanus. The sequence goes on along the minus strand of NC_068277.1, from coordinate 1,608,608 downwards.
CACTGAACAAAATACCCAACATCAAAGACACACATCAAATTATTTCTGGCCTGTGTGTGTGTGTGTGTGTGTGTGTCGTTACTGCATGAATATATACAGTAAAATATGATACATTTATTTTCTGACACACAGTGAATGTGAAGTGTTCTGTAATTCCAGGCTGAACGGCATGTCACAGAAATCCGCCTGTGTGGAAACCATTACCTGAAGGCACAGACATCCGTGACATTTCTGAACATACAGCAATAGCTCTGTTACAATTTCTATAGAGCCGTTACTTACGTTTACATTTATGCATTTGGTAGATGTTTTAATCCAAAGTGACTTACAGTGCACTTATTACAGGGACAATCCCCCCAGAGCAACCTGGAGTTAAGTGCCTTACTCAAGGACACAATGGTGGTGGCTGTGGGGATCGAACCAACGACCTTCTGATTACCAGTTTACCAGTTATGTGGTTTAGACCACTACACCACCCCCACTTCATACTTAGTATCATAGACACTCTGAGGAAACAAAAACTTTATCATTAGACCGTAACATTCTGCACCTTATAAGACACCTCATTTTATAATCAGATTACTGTTAAAGTATCATATATTACTTGGGTTCATACATTTCTGTGACTACTGTGACAGCAGAAGGGTGTGCGACCCCTAACGAATAAATGAGCAAGGAGAAAACATAAACACATACATACAATAGCACATGTTTATTGTGAAACTGCACCCTGTTCTGCAAAAGTCACATTAGCTGCTCCCAAGTTTAAGGTCTGTGTAGGTTTAGGGTTTAATATTAGGGTTAGGGGTTTAGGGTTTATATTAGGGTTAGGGGTTTAGGGTTTATATTAGGTTTAGGGGTTTAGGGTTTATATTAGGTTTAGGGGTTTAGGGTTTATATTAGGTTTAGGGTTTATATTAGGGTTAGGGGTTTAGGGTTTATATTAGGTTTAGGGGTTTAGGGTTTATATTAGGTTTAGGGTTTATATTAGGGTTATGGGTTTAGGGTTTATATTAGGGTTAGGGGTTAGGGTTTATATTAGGTTTAGGGGTTTAAGGTTTATATTTGGGTTAGGGGTTTAAGGTTTATATTAGGGTTAGGGTTTATATTAGGGTTATGGGTTTAGGGTTTATATTAGGGTTAGGGGTTAGGGTTTATATTAGGTTTAGGGGTTTAGGGTTTATATTAGGTTTAGGGTTTATATTAGGGTTATGGGTTTAGGGTTTATATTAGGGTTAGGGTTTAGGGTTTATATTAGGGTTAGGGGTTTAGGGTTTATATTAGGTTTAGGGGTTTAGGGTTTATATTAGGTTTAGGGGTTTAAGGTTTATATTTGGGTTAGGGGTTTAAGGTTTATATTAGGGTTAGGGTTTAGGGTTTATATTAGGGTTATGGGTTTAGGGTTTATATTAGGGTTATGGGTTTAGGGTTTATATTAGGGTTAGGGTTTAGGGTTTATATTAGGATTAGGGGTTTAGGGTTTATATTAGGTTTAGGGGTTTAAGGTTTATATTTGGGTTAGGGGTTTAAGGTTTATATTAGGTTTAGGGGTTTAGGGTTTATATTAGGTTTAGGGGTTTAAGGTTTATATTTGGGTTAGGGGTTTAAGGTTTATATTAGGGTTAGGGTTTAGGGTTTAAATTAGGGTTATGGGTTTAGGGTTTATATTAGGTTTAGGGGTTTAAGGTTTATATTAGGTTTAGGGGTTTAAGGTTTATATTTGGGTTAGGGGTTTAAGGTTTATATTTGGGTTAGGGGTTTAAGGTTTATATTAGGGTTATGGGTTTAGGGTTTATATTAGGGTTATGGGTTTAGGGTTTATATTAGGGTTAGGGTTTAGGGTTTATATTAGGATTAGGGGTTTAGGGTTTATATTAGGTTTAGGGGTTTAGGGTTTATATTAGGGTTAGGGGCTTAGGGTTTATATTAGTGTTATGGGTTTAGGGTTTATATTAGGGTTAGAGGTTTAGGGTTTATATTAGGGTTATGGGTTTAGGGTTTATATTAGGGTTATGGGTTTAGGGTTTATATTAGGGTTAGGGGTTTAGGGTTTATATTAGGGTTATGGGTTTAGGGTTTATATTAGGTTTAGGGTTTATATTAGGGTTATGGGTTTAGGGTTTATATTAGGGTTAGGGGTTTAGGGTTTATATTAGGGTTAGGGGTTTAGGGTTTATATTAGGGTTAGAGGTTTAGGGTTTATATTAGGGTTATGGGTTTAGGGTTTATATTAGGGTTAGAGGTTTAGGGTTTATATTAGGGTTATGGGTTTAGGGTTTATATTAGGGTTAGGGGTTTAGGGTTTATATTAGGGTTAGAGGTTTAGGGGTTATATTAGGGTTATGGGTTTAGGGTTTATATTAGGGTTAGGGGTTTAGGGTTTATATTAGGTTTAGAGGTTTAGGGTTTATATTAGGGTTATGGGTTTAGGGTTTATATTAGGGTTAGGGGTTTAGGGTTTATATTAGGGTTATGGGTTTAGGGTTTATATTAGGGTTAGGGGTTTAGGGTTTATATTAGGGTTAGAGGTTTAGGGTTTATATTAGGGTTATGGGTTTAGGGTTTATATTAGGGTTAGGGGTTTAGTGTTTATATTAGGTTTAGAGGTTTAGGGTTTATATTAGGGTTATGGGTTTAGGGTTTATATTAGGGTTAGGGGTTTAGTGTTTATATTAGGTTTAGAGGTTTAGGGTTTATATTAGGGTTATGGGTTTAGGGTTTATATTAGGTTTAGAGGTTTAGGGTTTATATTAGGGTTATGGGTTTAGGGTTTATATTAGGGTTAGGGGTTTAGGGTTTATATTAGGGTTATTGGTTTAGGGTTTATATTAGGGTTAGGGGTTTAGGGTTTATATTAGGGTTAGGGGTTTAGGGTTTATATTAGGGTTATTGGTTTAGGGTTTATATTAGGGTTAGGGGTTTAGGGTTTATATTAGGGTTATGGGTTTAGGGTTTATATTAGGGTTAGGGGTTTAGTGTTTATATTAGGTTTAGAGGTTTAGGGTTTATATTAGGGTTATGGGTTTAGGGTTTATATTAGGTTTAGAGGTTTAGGGTTTATATTAGGGTTATGGGTTTAGGGTTTATATTAGGGTTAGGGGTTTAGGGTTTATATTAGGGTTATGGGTTTAGGGTTAACAGTGTAACTACACATATAATTAAATGAAGCGATTTCAAATGTAAGTTCAATTCAACAACACGCTTGTACATAGTAAATATATTATGACATTTTTAACCTCATGTGACCCCGTGTCCACAAGTGTGGATGTTGTATTTTGGATTCGCTATAAGCAACACATAATTTAAATTAATTTAAACTGACTGCATACTGCTCACAAGACTCTAGACTAACATTTAAGGGTTAAACTTCTTCCGCACTGAGTCACATGACAAAACAACATGTTGTCGATATCCGTTAAGTGTTCCTACGGGCACAGTACCAACAAAAGTGCCTCTGTTAAGAAACTTCTTTATGTGTTTTCATTTAAACCGGTTTGGGTTAGTCATGTTTTTGTGACGTTACCGACATTGCAGCTGATTTTCTGTAAATATGGATATATAATGCTGGGTAGGATGCTCCCTTGCTCCCTATTTAGTGCATGACTTAACCTCCAGTGTGCTGTCTGTCTGCACTGGTCTCAGAACAGTTTGAAATGCAGCTTATTTTCATCATAACTCCATATAAAGCCTCTGAAAGACACATTTATCAACTTTTTGTATGAATACATTTATTCTCATTGTGATAATGACAGTAAATACAGGAATGCATTTAATAATGTTCATGAATAGAATCGTATTGTACAAAGATAACACATTAAAATATAATAGAATATATATTAAAATGAAGTGAAATGAAGTGAAATGATCCACAGATGAGTTTAAAAGATTCACAATAACAAACATGTTTTTGTACTTTTGAGGAAATGTGGTGCCAGTGTACACGTATGTGGACATCATGTTTATCAGCGCGCTGACAAGAAAAAGGAAAAAACAAAGAAGTTTCTTAACAGTGGTACTTTTGTTGGCGCTGTGCCCGTAGGATCACTTCACAGAAATTGACGGCATGTTGTTGTGTCGTGTGACTCTATGAGAACATAACATCGACACATGTGGACGCGGGGTCGCACAAGGTTAAAACTGAGGAGCACTACATGTGTGGCACATGAAGCTGCTGCCAGTGTACAGTGTTTAAAATTGGTTGGTCATGTATGATGGTTAGGACAATGCCCGTGTAGACAGCATGGCAGCTCACTAGTTAATCAGTTCATAACAGATCATAAACACTAACTCTAGACATCTTCTCACTCCATGATTACACAAATATCTATGATGATAGCTGAAAGAAATCTCTGTTTATGATGAAATATTTCCCCAGCACCTGATTGGAAAGCTGAACCTGCTGGGCCTGAACACCTCCCTCTGCAACTGGAACCTGGACTTCCTGACTGGGAGACCTCAGTCAGTCCGGATCGGGAACAGCATCTCCACCACCACCACACTGAGCACTGGGGCCCCCCAGGGCTGTGTGCTCAGTCCACTGCTGTTCACTCTGCTGACTCACGACTGTGCAGCAATGCACAGCTCGAACCACATCATTAAGTTCGCCGATGACACGACCGTGGTGGGTCTCATCAGCAAGAACGACAAGTCAGCATACAGAGAGGAGGTGCAGCGGCTGACGAACTGGTGTAGAGCCAACAACCTGTCCCTGAATGTCGACAAAACTGAAGAGATGGTTGTTGACTTTAGGAGAGCACAAGGTGAACACACTCCGCTGAACATCGAAGGCTCCTCTGTGGAGGTCGTCAAGAGCACCATATGTCTTGGTGTTCACCTGGCGGAGAACCTCACCTGGTCCCTCAACACCAGCTCTATCACCAAGAAAGCCCAGCAGCGTCTCTACTTTCTTCGAAGGCTGAGGAAAGCACATCTCCCAACCCCCATCCTCACTACATTCTATAGAGGGAATATTGAGAGCATCCTGAGCAGCTGCATCACTGCCTGGTTTGGGACTTGCACCATTTCGGACTGCAAAGCCCTGCAGAGGATAGTGAGGACAGCTGAGAAGATCATTGGGGTCTCTCTTCCCTCCATCAAAGACATTTACAAAAAACACTGTATCCGCAAAGCAACCAGCATTGTGGACGACCCCACACACCCCTCACACAAACTCTTTACCCTCCCGCCATCTGACAAGAGGTACCGAAGCATTCGGGCCCTCACGGCCAGACTGTGTAACAGCTTCTTCCCCCAAGCCATCAGACTCCTCAATACTCAGAGACTGGACTGACACACACACACACACACACACACACACACACACACACACACACACACACACACACACACACACACACACACACACACACACACACACACACACACACACACACACACACACACACACACACACACACACACACACACACACACACATATGTGTCCTGAGTTGCACTTTAATTTTGTCACTTTATAACTGTCTGCTACCTCAATAACTGTCAATAGAACACTATCTCATAGTATGTTATGTTTACGGTTTTAGAAACTGTCATCTTTTGCACTACTGTGTACCGGTCGGCGCAGCACTGTCTCTCACTGTCTCTCACTGTGCCTATTGTCCTGTTCATTGTTAGAAATGTATTGTACGTCACATACTTTTTGCACACGTTTGCACATGCACTTTATATAGGTATGTAATTTAGTCTGTGTAGTCTCATGTGGTGCTGTGTTTGTCCTATGTTGTTTTATGTAGCACATGGTCCTGGAGGAACGTTGTCTCATTTCACTGTGTACTGTACTAACTGTATATGGTTGAACGAAAATAAAAACCACTTGACTTGAAATAGAAGTAGGAAAGACAAAAAATATCTAATGAACACTTGTAAGTGACAGTGGATGTGTGATTGATCCTGTGTGTGACTGTCCAATAAGGTCAATGAAGAGGTCAAGCTAATGGATGTTATGTTGTGGATAAAGATATGGGAACGATATCTGTCTTGTCCTCAGAACTAGGTGTTCTTGTTGCGTTAAAACCAAATGTATCCATTTGTCATTTATGCTTACAAGGAATGTTGCAACCAAGAACATTTCAGTGGCGTATTCTGTTGTTGTTTGTTTTTGTGATTTTTCAGACATATGACTTTAAAAATGTCTCTTAAATGAAAATGACACATTAAGCAAAATATGCTAACTTGTATTGTGTTATTGTGTTTTGTGTAAGTATGTGTACATTTGATATGTAAACTGTTTTGTGTAAGTATGTTGTTTATTGTAATTGGTATATGTCTCGTCACTGTCATGACTGCCATGTTGCTCGGAACTGCACACAAGAATTTCACCTACTGTTGCACTTGTGTACATGTGTGACAATAAAGTGATTTGATTTGATTTGATTTGATAACACAATGATAGATATAGAAAGCTATGTTTGTGACAAGTTCCCCACGAACAGGCGATAAGTTTCCTCTCTTTAATTCTTTACATTTAGTAATTGAATGCACCACTGCTACAGCCATCAAAGCACCGCTTGTTCATTGTTGGACATCAGATCCTCTGCTGTGATCAGAGTTCCTCTTATTAAGCATACGTCACCAGTTCATTTGTGAGGTGTTGTGTAGAGTATGTTTCAGGAGACGTTCGGTCTTAATAAAGAGTTGCAGTACTAACGGCTCATCAGACTGATGCTGTGAACTACACGTTGTGCCCCCGCTATATACACAATCTAACAGCTATGCACTTTTGAATACAGAGTCGGGATCACTCTGTGACTTCAAGAGCTCCGGTTACATCATTCTGCATGTGTCATTTTAATATTAAATTGGGAAGTCTGTGGCAATTCCCAGTGCTATTAAACAGATAAGCGAAAGAGATGGGCATTTGCTCAGTGCTGACAAGAATCAATGGAAACATTCAGGAGGAGAGTCTCAACTTCAGACAACATGTTCAAACAATATCAGAATCCATGACATGCATAGTAGTAAACTGCAGTAGTAAATAATAAATATAGCAGTTCTCCATAGAAGATGCGCTTTGGTAATCGCTCGTCCGACATGCGTGCGACGTGTCCACTCCAGCGCAGCTGAATTTGTTTCAGCATTGTAAAGACACTGGGTAGATTCGTTCTCTCCAGGACTGTGTCTGGGATTCTGTCCTGCCACGTGATGTTGAGGATGCGCTGCAGGCAATTGAGATGGAAGTGGTTCAGTTTCCTGGTGTGTTGTTGATAGACGGTCCACGTTTCAGAGCCATACAGCATGGAGGACAGGACGACGGCCTTGTACATCCGTAACTACAGAGACAAGTTAATTCCACGCCGATTCCAAACAGATGAGCGTAAGCGTCCGAAGTTGCAGCTGGATTTAGAGATTCGGGAAATAACTTCATCGTCGATCAACACGTGTCGAGAGACGGTGCTTCCAAGATACGTAAATTTCTCGACGGCAGATAGAACTTGGTGTTGATGCTCAATACCGGTTCTACGTAGGGTGTGCCTGGAGCAGGTTGATGCATCACAACTGTCTTTTCTGTACTGACTGCTAGTCCGAAGTTGTCACAGGCGGCGGAGAACAAGTCCAAACTTCTTTGCATATCCATCGCGGTGGTGGCATTAAGAGCACAATCGTCGGCAAAGAGCATCTCGCGCACATGTTCAAAGGAGACCTTTGTCACTGCTTGAAGCCTTCGCAGGTTGAACAGTTTCCCATCTGTGCAGTAGCAGAGTTTGATGCCGGGGTTCTCGTCTTTGTAGGCGTCCCACAACATTGCAGAGAAAACGAGACTGAAGAGCGTTGGGGCAAGAACACATCCTTGTTTATCTCCGGTGGTGACAGGAAAGGGGTCCGAAGCGACACCATTGTCGATAACGTGGGCGAGCATACCGCCGTGTGGTCCGCGGACGATTTGAATGTATTTGTCTGGACAGCCGTATTTCCACATGATTTTCCATAGGCCATCTCTGTTTATAGTGTCGAAGGCTTTTGTGAGGTCGATGAATGCTGTGAAGAGACATTTTGCTCCTGACATTTTTCTTGGAGTTGACGAACTGCGAAGATCATTTCCACGGTGCTCCGTTCTTTGCGGAAGCCGCATTGTGTTTCGGGCAGAAGGCCTGATTCCAGATGTGTTGTAAGGCGGTTGAGAAGAATCCTGGCCAGGATTTTGCCAGCGATGTTCAGGAGTGAAATTCCTCTGTGATTGTCACAGATTTGATGATTGCCTTTCTTTTTGTAAAGATGGATGATGGTTGCTTATTTGAAATCCCGAGGAATTTGGCCCTGCATCCAAATTTCTTGAAAAGAATCGCCAGAATCGCGAGTCAATCGCCAGAGGAGATGGATGCCACCATTCTTGTATATCTCCGGCGGAATCGCATCCGATCCTGGCGCCTTTCCGTTTGACAATTGTCTGACTGCCTTCTGAGTTTCCTCCAGGGAGGGGAGCAGATCCAGAGCATCGTTGGTTTCAACCTGCGGCATCCTGTCCAGTGCTTCCTGGTTGATAGCCGATGGTCGGTTTAACACGCTTTGAAAGTGTTCGACCCATCGCTGTATTATCTGTGATTTTTCCGTGAGGATAGTGGATCGATCGGTGCTGAGAAGAGGAGAAGTCCCCACCGCTTGAGGTCCGTAGAGAGCCTTGATTGAATTTAACAATTTTTCGTTTCTCCGTGATCAGCAAAGCCTTGGATTTCTTCTGCTTTCTTCAGCAGCCAAGAGTTTTCCATCTCTCTTAGCTTGCATTGCACTCTGCGACGAATATGATTAAAAACAGTCTTCCGCGCAATAGACTTGTCCTGCTGGTAGGCCTTGTGGAGTTCATGTTTCTGCCGCAGTAACTCCTTTATTTCTGCATCATTCTCATTGAACCAGTCCTTATGGCTCCGTTGCTTGGGGCCAAGTACTTCCATAGCGGTCGAGTAGACGGCGTTGCGAAGAGTTGTCCAGGATTCCTCGACGTCGGTATTCTCAGGGTGTAGCTCTTTCATCTTCCCGTTGATTTTTTCCTCCAGGGTTTGCCTGACCATGTTTTCTTGGAGTCCGTGCACATTTAGCCGCCGTGATGCCTTTTTTTCCTTGTGGACGACATGAAGGTTGAATCTTCAGATTCATTCTGGAGATGAGTAGGCGATGATCCGTCCAGCATTCAGCACCGCACATGGCCTTTGTAACTTTGATATCCTGTCTGTCAGGCTTTCGGACGATGACATAATCCAGGATATGCCAGTGGCGCGATCGTGGGTGCTTCCAAGTCGTCTTGTTCCTGTTCGGTAGACGGAACGTCAAGTTGGTGATGAGAAGATTGTGTTCTCTGCAGGTCCTCAGGAGGTGCAGTCCATTGCTGTTGCAGTTTCCGACACCGTGTCGTCCAATAACTCCACTCCAGGTTTCATAGTCTGATCCCACTCGAGCATTGAAGTCTCCGAGAATAATCAACTTGTCCAATTTGTCCTTGATCTTGTCAGTGCTTGTCATGGTGGGTGCGTAGACGTTGAGTAGCGTACTTCTTTCCAGTGAGCGGCAATCTCAGCGTTATCAGTCGATCATTGATGCCCTTTGGTGTGGAACTGAGCTTGCACATAAGCTCATTTCTGATGGCAACGTCGCACTCACACACACTCTCTCTCTCACACACACACATACACACATACTCTCTCACACACACACACACACACACACACACACACACACACACACACACACACACACACTCACACTCATACACTCACAGACAGAGAGAGAGAGAGAGAGAGAGAGAGAGAGAGAGAGAATTCTCTTCTGTTCAAGTCTCTCTGCTGCACTCAACTTCAATATTTCAAAAGACTCCCATTTTTATCTCTCTGCGCTTCTCTCTCAGTCTGAGTATCTCTGTATTAGTCTTTTGCTGTAATGATGATCATTTTCTGGGTACAGAACATTCTGAGCAGACTTAATTCAGTCTCTTTTCATCTCTACTTTTAGTCTTTTGTAAGAAAGCACAATGACTTTCATCTCACGTCTCTTTTCACTTCCCTGCAGAGATCTCAAGAGAATCTGCACTTCATTTCTGCAAATGAGAAACACACCAGAGCCATAAATCCCACTGTGTTTTAAACATCAATTAAACATCACGTAAGACAAAACAAACTGTCTAAGTGGGCAGTTCTTAGTCAGGATAAACTGCAATGATACTCATTCTACTGGTGAAGTTTGACTCCAATTCTCAAGAACACAAGTACAGAAAAAGCTGGAAATTACCCGGATGTGTCCTTGAAATCGAGTATTCATCGGATATTAGGCAAAAACTCGGTACTACGGTGGCAGACAAAGGACATTTATCGTTTTGTTTTTCCTCAAGAGTTTCCTGTTGTAAGCTTGCAAATGTCTGATGGCTCGTGAGGTTCATTCTATTTTTGGCCATCATTTTAATAATGATGGCCAAATACACATGGAGGAGGAAACTAGTGCTTAAAGACTATTCATTTAATGTGTCACTAGTTCTGCAAAACCTGACTAGGATATGATATGAATGCTGTCACTGGTATGATAATGCCAGTAGTTCTCTCACTGGATTCAAATGTGCTGTGACGGCAATAGATGCGTTCTACGTCCTCCTGTCCTTCCGAGTTTGTTGTTCCAAGGTAGCTTGGCAAGACTGGTCTTCATAAGAACACAGTCCATTCTCTGAGTGCTTAGAATTGAGAAACACCCACAGTTTATGCCAAAATACCAGTTACTAGAATGATTGTAACTACAGTTCAGTCATGACAATTCTTTTAATGATTTAGCAAGTTAATATAGGTATGACATATCAATAGGAGACTGCTCTTGGTGGAATAGAATCTGCACAGACTTTCTACTGCTAGAACAAACACAGAGATACTGAGTTAAGCGTGTGGACATGCTGCATCGAGCATGTATGACAAGCTGCTGCACAATTAGACATTAATGCAATCCCCCAACAAAGCAGGGAAGCTGCACAAATGCATAACACAAAACACAAACACAACCCCCCAAACAAGATGACCTACCGCCAAGACTTTTGAACTGCTGCTGCACCGAAGAGCCTTGTGCACAGAGTGTATGCTTGATGAACTAAATCTCTAGGTGTGCCAGAGAGGCTTAAACCCATAATGTGTACCTGGACCAGAAAGCCCAGAGCGTATTGAACTAGTGACATAGTCTAGCTACGTGTGGATTTATCTAAACTAAAGACCTAAGATAGCGATGTGAGACATTGTCTGATTTGGCTACGACTTATCTTGAGAAAGACACGCTTCTATGTGCCATGGCCAAAATCAGACCTACCGTGCAAGTGAACAATAGAAAAAGCCTGAGTAAATTTAAATGATAAGCCAACAGAGAGAAAGTAAGTTGATTGGTTACCTTAATTCATGTCAAAGGACCTATAAGTTTACACCATGTGAGAATTACACTCCCAATTGAGACGTCACACAGGCCGCATAAACTACAACACATAGAGACTGTATCACCTAGATATCTCATAGAAACTGTGTTTGTTCCCCGAACTACAAACACAAAACCCTCACTAAATAATTTAGAAAATGTTTTATTTATATCAAACTTGAACAAAACAAACAATTAAAAATACACATCATATAAAAATAGGGCTACTAAACATTAGATCGCTTTCTACCAAAGCACTAATTGTTAATTAAATGATTGCAGATCATAGATTGGATGCGCTCTGTTTGACTGAAACCTGGATTAAACCGGATGAATATATTAGTTTAAATGAATCTACTCAATCAGGTTATTGTTAGAAACATGAGCCTCATCGGAAGGGTCGAGGAGGAGGTGTTGCTACAATTTACAGTAAAGTTTTTGGTGTTACTCAGAGGACAGGATATAAATCTAAGTCTTTTGAACTAATAATGCTTAATGTGACACCGTCAGATATAAATAAAAAATTTCTGTCGTCTTTTACCCTTGCTACAATGTATAGATCACCCGGGCCTTATTCTGATTTCCTTAGTGAATTTGCTAATTTTTTAGCAGATCTTGTAGTTACTGTAAATAGAGCTTTAATTGTTAGTGTCTTCAACATTCGCATAGATAATGAAAATGATACATTGGGATTAGCATTTATCGATATTCTCAACTCTCTTGGAGTCAGACAAAATGTAACAGGACCAACTCATTGCCATAATCATACACTAGATTTAATTCTGTCATATGGAATTGATGTTGATAATATAGAAATTCTGCAGCAGAGCGATGACATCTCGGATCATTACATCATCTCTTGTATGCTGCGATCAGCTAATGTTACTCAATCTACACCACGCTATTATTCAGGTAGAACTATTCTTTCAACCACTAAAGATTCACAAATAATCTTTCAGATATATCTCATACACTCAATAAACCCCAAAGCCCAGAAGAACTTGATGAAATAACAAAAAATGTAAATGCAGTCTTCTCTAGCACTATTGATAGTGTCGCCCCCCTTCGATTAAAGAAAATTAAAGAAATAAGCCCTGAACCATGGTACAATGCTCACACTCATGCTCTCAAGAGAGCAGCTCGGAAAATGGAGCGCATGTGGAAAAATACAAAATTAGAAGTATTTTACGGTGCATGGAAGGATAGTGTCTGTAGCTACAGACAGGCACTAAAGGCTGCCAGGTCAGCATATTTTAGTAAACTCATAGAAAATAACCACATCAATCCTAGATGTTTATTCAGTACTGTGGATAAATTAGTAAGAAAGCTTCGACAGAACCAGATATTCCATCATAGCACAGTAATAATGACTTTATGAATTGATTTGATAAAATTGAAATCATCAGAAAAAAAATTGGACTTATGCAACTGTATGCAAGCAAAAATTGAAATCATCAGAAAAAAAAGGCAGTGTCTCATAGTATTCCCCAAGAACAACTTCAATCCTTTGCTGTCATAGGACCGGAAGAGCTAAACAAACTTATCGAAACATCAAAAGCCACAACATGTATGATAGATCCAATACCAGCTAAGCTCTTAAAAGAGGTATCTCCTGTAATTTCAGGGATTTATGGCTCTGGTCAGCCCAGCAGCATCTCTACTTTCTTCGAAGGCTGAGGAAAGCAAATCTCCCACCCCCCATCCTCACTACATTCTTATAGAGGGACTATTTAGAGCATCCTGAGCAGCTGCATCACTGCCTGGTTTGGGACTTGCACCATTTCGGACTGCAAAGCCCTGCAGACCAGCATTGTGGACGACCCCACACACCCCTCACACAAACTCTGTCTGGCAAGAGGTACCGAAGCATTCGGGCCCTCACAGCCAGACTGCGTAACAGCTTCTTCCCCCAAGCCATCAGACTCCTCAATACTCAGAGACTGGTTTGACACACACACACACACACACACACACACACACACACACACACACACACACACACACACACACAAACACACACACACATGTCCTGAGTTGCACTTTAATTACTGTCACTTTATAACTGTCTGCTACCTCAATAACTGCTATGTGTATAGAACACTATCTCATAGTATGTTATGTATACATTTTTAGAAACTGTCATCATTTTGCACTACTGTGTACTGGTCGGCGCTGCACTGTGTCTATTGTCCTGTTCATTGTTAGAAGTTTCTTGTACTGTCCCGTACTTTTTGCACATGTTTGCACGTGCGCTTTATATAGGTATTTTATTTAGTTGTGTAGTCTCATGTGGTTCTGGGTTTGTCCTATGTTGTTTTATGTAGCACATGGTCCTGGAGGAACGTTGTCTCGTTTCGCTGTGTACTGTACTAACTGTATATGGTTGAAATGACAATAAAAACCACTTGACTTGACTTAGTATGTTTCTCAGAACTCCTCGCTATGCTTAGGACATGTCCCAAGAAACTTTAACATGGCAGTTATCAAACCGCTTATTAAGAAGCCACAACTTGATCCTGGAGAACTGGCTAATTATAGACCGATTTCAAATCTTCCGTTTATGTCAGAAATACTAGAAAAGGTAGTGTCCTCCCAAATATGTTCATTTCTACAGAGAAATAGTATATACAAATAATTTCAGTAAGGATTTAGGCCTCATCACAGTACAGAGACTGCACTTATCAGAGTTACACATGACTCTTATCATCTGATCGCAGCTGCATTTCTCTTCTAGTGCTTTTAGATCTTAGTGCTGCATTCGACATGATAGATCACGACATTCTCTTGAATAGGCTGGAGAATTATGGATGTACTGTTACATCATCTTCAACAGCGAAGAACTTGGGTGTTATATTTTATACCAATCTGTCCTTTGAAAATCAAATTACAAATGTTTGTAGAATAGCATTCTTCCACCTAAGAAATATTGCTAAATTATGGCACATGATCTCTTTTGCTGATGCCGAAAAACAAATTCATGCGTTCATGATATCAAGACTAGATTATTGTAATGCATTACTGGGAGGATGTCCAGCAAGATCAATAAATAAACTTCAATTGGTTCAAAATGCAGCAGCCAGAGTGCTAACAATAACCAAAAAATATGATCATATTAGTCCCATTTTATCATCGTTACATTGGCTTATCTGTGAAATTCAGTATTAATTTGAATATTCTGTTAACTACATACAAAGCTTTGAATGGTCTAGCTCTGCAGTACTTAAGTGACCTTCTACCACGCTATATTCCAATACGTTCATTATGATTGCAAAATTCTGGCCTGATAATAGGTCCTAGAATATCAAAATACACAAAAGGAGGAAGATTTTCATATTTGGCTCCTAAACTATGGAATAGTCTCCCTAACACTGTTCGAGACTCAGACACACTCACTCAGTTTAAGACTAAACTAAAGGCTAATCTATTTAGTGATGAATACACCTAATTTATCAAGCAACTCATGTTATGCTGCAATAGTTAGTTTTGCCGGAACCAGAAACACATTATTTATATATACATTAACAATATCATATTATATAACCCTGTTTTAATGTGAATGACATCTAATTATTATTCTACTTGTTTGCATGATTGCCGACTTCTACTACTATGTGTCACTGAGTGATGATGACTAACTGTAGCCTGTGCCAGCCAGACATCACTTCAGTCTATGATGATGCACTTCACAGAGGATGAACTGATGGCAGAAGCAACTGTCAGACATGGCATACTTCACTGGACACTGCACACAAATAACTAATATTGTCATTATATTCATGTTGTTAGTCAGAGGGGAACTGGCCCCCACAGTGTGTATGGTTTAGGGTTAGGGTGGGATTAGTCAGAGGAGAACTGGCCCACACAGTGAGTCTGGTTTAGGGTTAGGGTGGGGTTAGTCAGAGGGGAACTGGCCCCCACAGTGGGTCTGGTTTAGGGTTAGGGTGGGGTTAGTCAGAGGGGAACTGGCCCCCACAGTGAGTCTGGTTTAAGGTTAGGGTGGGGTTAGTCAGAGGGGAACTGGCCCCCAGAGTGAGTCTGGTTTAGGGTTAGGGTGGGGTTAGTCAGAGGGGAACTGGCCCCCACAGTGAGTCTGGTTTAGGGTTAGGGTGGGGTTAGTCAGAGGGGAACTGGCCCCCACAGTGAGCCTGGTTTAGGGTTAGGGTGGGGTTAGTCAGAGGGGAACTGGCCCCCACAGTGAGTCTCGTTTAGGGTTAGGGTGGGGTTAGTCAGAGGGGAACTGGCCCCCATAGTGAGTCTGGTTTAGGGTTAGGGTGGGGTTCAGTCAGAGGGAACTGGCCCCCACAGTGAGTCTGGTTTAGGGTTAGGGTGGGGTTAGTCATAGGGGAACTGGCCCCCACAGTGAGTCTGGTTTAGGGTTAGGGTGGGGTTAGTCAGAGGGGAACTGACCCCCACAGTGAGTCTGGTTTAGGGTTAGGGTGGGGTTAGTCAGAGGGGAACTGGCCCCCATAGTGAGTCTGGTTTAGGGTTAGGGTGGGGTTCGTCAGAGGGGAACTGGCCCCCACAGTGAGTCTGGTTTAGGGTTAGGGTGGGGTTAGTCATAGGGGAACTGGCCCCCACAGTGAGTCTGGTTTAGGGTTAGGGTGGGGTTAGTCAGAGGGGAACTGACCCCCACAGTGAGTCTGGTTTAGGGTTAGGGTGGGGTTAGTCAGAGGGGAACTGGCCCACACAGTGAGTCTGGTTTAGGGTTAGGGTGGGGTTAATCAGAGGGGAACTGACCCCCACAGTGAGTCTGGTTTAGGGTTAGGGTGGGGTTAGTCAGAGGGGAACTGGCCCCCACAGTGGGTCTGGATTCTCACCTATTATGGAGTTTTGTGTTCCTCGCCACAGTCGCCTTCAGCTTGCACACTTTGGGTCTAAATATAATTATTTTCTGTTACTTAGTTTAAGGCACAATTTACAATTGTCTTTTTTATTTATTTATTTATCTATTTTATTAACCGCACTATTATGACTTGAAGACATTACTATATTACAGCTTTTCTGTTAATGCAAATAAAAATGACTTGATGTGAACCAACTGACTTGACCAATCACATGCTAACAGATAACAAGTTCAAAGAACCTAATATTAGTGTATCATGAAAGAAATGATCATTCATTTATAAGGACTTTACTGCAGTAATAATAACTGTAGTGACTGTGGTATTTTAACAGAAACTAGGATTACACAACAGTTGAGGTGCATCTCTGATTACCATAGTAAATATTATCAGGGCTTCGATACACTCAGAAACTCAGCAAATGACTTCAGTGGAATTACAGAGAGTGATATACAGGTTTGTGTGTCTTTTATTTCTTGTGATGACTTTTAATCCCAGAAACAGAATTAAAGAATTATGAAAGTATTAGTGTGCGTCCATGCGTGTGTGTCTCAGAAATTGCTTTGGCACATGTTAAATATTAATTTCAGCTGGAGTTTGTCTCTTTATCTCTCACAGTCAGAAGTTTGACTGGACTCGACTCACCGTCTGTGATTAATTCTGTCTGTCGAATTGTTGACGAGATCCTCACACAAACACATGCAGCAACACGGGAAAGTTCTGGAAAATGTCTTTGTTAATGATAACACCGGATTGCAAGCCAACACACATAAGCTACTGAATGTTTCTCGTGAAACTGTGGTACCTATGGAGCGCCACGTGTAAAATCCCAGTGGACTTAATGAATTAGGTGACATGAAATGTAGAATTTCATGACGAAATGCAATTAAACTTAAATGCAGTTCAGGCACAGAAAGACAAAAGCCAGTGGCAATTCTCAACGAAACGGTAAAGTCAACACTTCCAAATTCCAAAACCCCTTTCATGGACAAAATTAATTTCTCTCATCTCAGAACATTCAATGTTATGTCCAAGAAATGGAAGAAAAGTTGTGCAATTTTGCACTTGGTGCCCCATTAGCACTTGAAGCGACAGCAGTGACACACATTCATCTAACACTGTAAAGGGATTCATGGAGAGGAGGAGATGAGAACCGGCTTGACGATATAAATAATAGTTTCATATAAAACTGAAACACACACACGTGTCGGACAGCTGTCTGTAAATCTCTCTCTCTCGCACTGCAGTGTCCAGTCGGCCTGTATCCCTCTCGGAGGCTTGATTAG
Organism: Xyrauchen texanus; assembly: GCF_025860055.1. Lineage (NCBI taxonomy): Eukaryota > Metazoa > Chordata > Actinopteri > Cypriniformes > Catostomidae > Xyrauchen > Xyrauchen texanus. The sequence goes on along the minus strand of NC_068277.1, from coordinate 1,591,100 downwards.
GTTGATTAGGGGCGTGTGGAATCACGACTCACGCCCCGCCACAAACATCTTTCCTGATTTGTTCTCTGTAGTGTTCGCAATGTGTTCACATTTGGATACCGCCCTCATGAACAACATAATAAATGACAAAACACAGATTGCTAAACTCCCACGCATGGAGACCGTACACAAGTTTGCATTGTTAATTCGATCTGGCCACATATAACTCCCGTTTTGAACAGCAAGTGTAAACCATCAGATACGAGGGGGAATAAAAGGGTGAGTGTGAATGGACTGTCTTCTTCAGTGTAAGTCTATGGATTGTTTTCAGGTGAAAAGGGAAAGCGTGATCTGTTAGTAAAGGAAGAGTACAATTCTCCTGAACAGCACACATGACTTGAGGAATTCTTCATGTCTGCAGCACAAACACACTGAAAACAATGCCTTCGCAAACATCACTGATAAGAGCGACACATGAGAGAGAGATAAAGAAGGCCTTTGCTCTTATCTTTGAGATGCTTTAATCTGATTCACTATAATGAGACACACACACACACACGGACACAAGGTTGATCTCATTAATCGCTGGACTGCACGATGTCACGCAGCGCTCTTTGACATGCAGTGGTCTTGATGTGCGTCGTCGCAGGACAGCGAGGTCGTGTGAGCGCGTGGAATCGTGCTTCAGCATCGTTATGTTCACGTGAGTGCTGTCGAGACACAGATAAGACCTGACACGAGCACGCGGCCTCTGACTTCAAACACGCACACACAAGCACATTTCCTTTGTTTCTGTTTTTTTTTTAGTTTGACAGCTCCTGGCCACCGTATGTTTTCATTGTATGGGAAAGAACCACTTTTACATTCTGCTAAACATCTGCTTTTGTGTTCCACATAAGAGAGTAATCACACAGGTTTGGAACATCATGAGAGTGAGTAAATGATGACAGAATAATTCACCCGGATTTGACTTTTGAAAACAAAGTCAATTTGAATAAAATCACATTGCAGTCGCAGGGTTTGGGGATATTGCATTTCAAAAATGCTCAACTGAAACACAAAGACGCAAATAAAGTTACAAAATGTCAATAACCTGTAAAACACTTCCCTTGTCTTGTTCCAACCCCTGATGTATTCAATCTCCCGTGATAAACGAAAATTATGGTTGGAATCAGGTTTGAGGTCTCTCTCACTTTTAATACATGAAATAAATGAACACACGCCGTCTGCATTCAGAAGCGACGAGTCCTGCGTGTCGGCTCGTATGAAGGTCAGGGGTGAATGTCGTGTCGTAATCAGCAGCGACTCTTTTATTCAGTCTCTGTCATGATGCTCCTCATTTCTCACACCTTCAAATTCTCACCTGCTTTTGTTCTGTCCTTACAGAGAAACTGAATCAATGTGTCTGGGGCCAAACATTAATGCACAATCGATGTGCCATGTCACACTCATTATTCCTCATCCACAAATCCCTCTTGAGAACATCTCTGTGTGTGTGTGTGTTGTGTGTGTGTGTGTGTGTGTGTGTGTGTGTGTGTGTGTGTGGTTGTGGGTGTGAGTGTGTGTGTGTGTGTGTATGTGTGTGTGTGGTTGTGTGTGCGTGTTTTTGTGATTTACGAGGACAATTTTGTAAGTTACAAATGAGTAATTCCAAGGGTATTATGCTATAAATGTGATTTATGAGGACATTTCTAGTGTCCCCATAATTCAAATCGCTTAAAAATCATACTAAACAATGTTTTATTGAAAATGTAAAAATGCAGAAGGTTTTCTGTGAGGGTTAGGTTTAGGGGTTGTGTTAGGTTTAGAGGATAGAATCTATAGTTTATACAGTATAAAAGTCATTATGTCTATGGAAAGTCCTCATAATGATAGGTAGACCAACATGTGTGTGTGAGTGCAGGGGCGTAGCACCAAATTTTGGGCCCTGGGTACAAACCATCTTGCTGGGCCCCCGTACCAAATATGTATGTATAGAAAACTGACTTCTAAGGGGCCCCCCCTGACTCGGGCCCTGGGTACTCGGTACCCTTTACCCCCCCAGTCCGACGCCCCTGTGTGAGTGTATGTGTGTGTGTGTGTGTAAGTGTATGTGTGTGTGTGTAAGTGTGTGAGTGAGTGTGTGTGTGTGTGTGTGTGTGTGTGTGTGTGTGTGTGTGTGTGTGTGTGTAAGTGTGTGAGTGAGTGAGTGTGTGTGTGTGTGTGTGTGTGAGTGTGTGTGTCTGTGTGTGTATGTAAGTGTATGTGTGAGTATATGTATGTGAGTGTGTGTGTAAGTGTGCGTGTGTGTGTGCGCGTGTGTGTGTGAGTGTGTGTGTGTGTGTGTGTGTGTGTATCTGTGTGTGTGTGTGTGTGGTTGTGTGTGCGTGTTTTTGTGATTTACGAGGACAATTTTGTAAGTTACAAACTGGTAATTACAAGGTTATTATGCTATAAATGTGATTTATGAGGACATTTCTAGTGTCCCCATAATTCAAATCGCTTAAAAATCATACTAAACAATGTTTTATTGAAAATGTAAAAATGCAGAAGGTTTTCTGTGAGGGTTAGGTTTAGGGGTTGTGTTAGGTTTAGAGGATAGAATCTATAGTTTATACAGTATAAAGTCATTATGTCTATGGAAAGTCCTCATAATGATAGGTAGACCAACATGTGTGTGTGTGAGTGTGTGTGTGTGTGAGTGCGTGTGTATATGGTTGTGTGAGTGAGTGTGTGGTTGTGTGAGAGTGTCTGTGTGTGTGTGTGGTTGTGTGAGTGTGTGTGTGTGTATGTGAGTGAGTGTGTGTGTGTTTCAGGGGTCAAGGCCTGTAAATGAGATTTGGTGAGAAGGTTTGCTGGAATTCCCTGCAGCGCTCAGAGTAACTACACGACATTCACTATTTTTTGTTTCAGAACATCCAACATTCCTGCACAACTGTGAAACATTGTGAATATAAATATTTTATCATTACTAGTGCTGCTTAAGTTAATCATATAGGGTTAATTAAAAATGTTTAAAGTTGCAAAAATAATGTAATCTTATGTGACCCCGCATCCTCATGCGAGGACAATGTGTTTTGGCTTCTCTATACGCTACACATCATTTTAATTCATTTAAAGGGGTCTTGACTTTGCTTTTTTTTATTTGATTTTCTTCCCTGAAGTCCACTGATAATGTAAAAAAAAAATGTTATACTTTAAAAATTCTTTTTTTTAAGTAAAATATATCAGTTTTTGGCCCTCTGTCTGAAATGCTTGGTTTTGGCCTAGCGCCTCCTTAAAATGTAAAATTCAGCGCACTCAATCGTAAGAGAACAAACCTGGGCTCTACAGGGCCAAACACATGGCTGGACTGGCAATCTGGCATACCGGACATTTTCCCAGTGGGCCTACGCACTTTGGGGCTGATCATGGGCGGACTGGCCAGCGGGAGAACCGAGCAGGCCGGTGGTATCTGCAGTATATAGGATATGATTAGACTACAGAAATAATAATAATAATAATAAATACATAGATAATCATAAGCTCTGTTCCCCATCTTAAATGCAAGTCAAATCAAATGGTAAATGGTCTGCACTTATATAGCACCTTTTTTTTAACCTTAGTGGTATTCAAAGCGCTTTACACTGTGACTCATTCACCCATTCACACACATTCACACACCAATGATGGAAGAGCTGCCATGCAAGGTGCTAGCCTCACATTGGGGGCAACTTGGGGTTTAGTGTCTTGCCCAAGGACACTTTGGCATGTGGAATCATGTGGGCCGGGAATCAAACCGCCAACCCTGCGATTAGTGGCCGACCCGCTCTGTCACTTGAGCCACAGCCGCCCAAGTCATGTCAAGTCAAGTGAGCTTTATTGTCATTCCTATATGTAGAGACATACAAGAAAACTATCTAACTTATGTGGTGGCGTAGTGGCTAAAGCATAGGGCTGTTAATCAGAAGGTCACAGGTTCTAACCCCATGGCCACCACCATTGTGTCCTTGAGTAAGACAGGTTGCTCCGGGGGGATTGGATAAAAGCGTCTGCCAAATGCATAAATGTAAATGTAACTTATATACTAAACATATACTTTCAACAAATACTTATACAGAGGGGTCTTGCTGATGGTAGGAGCTGATAGAGACTGTTGGAGGGATGGGTGGGGTCCTTCACAATACTGGTGGCTTTGCAGGAGCACCGTGCAAGGAAACGGTCCATGATAGAGGGGAGAGGGACACCGATGATTGTTGCAGCTGTGTTCACTGTTCGCTGTAGGGTTTTGTAGTCTGTGGCGCTACAGTTCCCATACCAGACAGTGATGTATTTGGTCAATTCACTCTCAATATTACCCCTGTAAAATGTGGTGAGGTTGGGTGGAGGGAGACTTGCTCTTTTCAGCCAGCGCAGGAAGTGGAGGTGCTGCTGGGCCCTCTTGGATACTAATATTGTGTTGGTGGTCTAGGTGAGATCGTCTGTGATGTGCACCCCCAGGAATTTAGTGCTGCTGACTCTCTCCACGGTCGCGCCGTTGATGGTCAATGGGAGATAGTCAACACAGTTTCTCCTGAAGTCAATCACAACCATCTTTGTCTTCCCCACATGGAGGGACAGGTTGTTAGCACCACACAATACAAGTAGTTGTGCCACTTCCTCTCTGTAGAGTGTTTCATCATTGTTGCTGATGAGGCCTACTGCAGTTCTGTCATCCGCAAACTTGATGATGTGCTTGGAGCTGAACTTGGCAGTGCAGTCATGTGACAGCAGCGTGAAGAGCAGTGGACTGAGCCTTGGGGGGCACCTGTGCTCAGTGTGATAGTGCTGGAGGTGTTGCATCCGACCCAGACTGACTGAGGTCTTCTTGTTAAAAAGTCCAGGATCCAATTACAGAGGGAGGTGTTGAGGCAAGCAGCAAGTTCAGCTTATTGAGCTGTTGTGGGATTATTGTATTGAATGCTGAGCTGAAGTCAATAAACAGCATTCTTACATATAAGTCTTTGTGTTCTAGGTGATTCAGGGCCAGGTGGAGGGAGGAGGATATTGCATCATCTGTAGGGCGGTTTGGATGGTATGCAAATTGGAACGGGTCGAGTGTATTAGGGAGACTGGACCTAATGTGATGCATGACCAGGGCTGGACTGGGAAGAGAAATCGGCCTGGGATTTTACATAGCAACAGGCCCAAAAATTGCTGTCCTTTTCTGCATATCGCGGCGCCCTTTTGTGGTCCATTCTGCATTCATGCAACTGTTTTGCCTTCTTGATGCCTCGGGACAGATTGGCTCTCGCTGTGTTGAGGGCTACTATATCTCCTGATCTGAATGCATCATTCCGGTTCTTTAGCAGCCCACGGACCTCTGCTGTCAGCCATGGATTCTGGTTGGCACATGTGGTGATGGTCTTGGTGATTGTCACATCATCAATACACTTTCTGATGTAGGCAGTCACTGTTTCAGTGTACTCTTGCAGGTCTGTGTGGTCATTGTAGGTGGCTGCCATCTTGATGTTCCAGTCTGTGTCCTGGAGTGTTGAGGTAGCATCCTCTGGCCATACTGTGATCGGTTTTTGAACTGGTTAGGTGATTTTCAGAAGTGGTCTATGTGCTGGGATTAGCATAACAAAGATGTGATCGGAGTGCCCGAGGTGGGGGCGGGGGACAGCCTTGCATGCATTTTTTACAGTTGTGTAAACCAAGTCCAGTGTGTTGTTTTCTCTTGTTGCAAAGTTCACATGTATGTAGATATTTGGCAAGACTGTCTTTGAATTTGCACGGTTGAAGTTACCAGATACAATGAAAAGCCATCAGGGTTGTTTGTTGCTCACTAATAGAACTGTAAAGTTTGCAAAGTGCTTCCCTTGCGTTGACACAAGGGGGAATATACGCAGCCACAATAACAATGGCTGTGAACTCCCTCGGTAGATAGAAGGGGGGACACTTCACAAACATGAACTCCACCAGCGATGTACAGTGTTTGGAGACTACCACAGCATTGTTGCACCATTCTTTCATAATATACACACACGGGCCACATCCGCGAGTCTTACCAGACAGCATTGTGTCCCTGTCTGCTCGGTAGCCCGTGCAGCTGAATGGCAGAGTCGGGATGTTGTTGTTTAGCCATGTTTCGGTGAAAACGAACACACAGCAATCCCTCATCTCACATAGTGTAGAGTGGAATATCTTCAAGTTTATTGTCCAATGAACAGACATTTGAGAACGGGAGTATTGGAAGAGCCAGTCTGGTGGGGTTAGCCTTTAGCCTAGCTCGTGTACCTCCACGCTTGCCGCGTTTCCGTCCTCTCACACACCGCTTGCGACGCCTCCTTGTGCGGGCAGCACCAGTGGGCGAGGCCGCTGTCTCGGGGTCTGGCTTCAGCAGTAGGCAAAGTCTCTGTAGCTTTTTTGGGTTATAATTACATGCACTACCGATTTCCAGAAGGCACTGGTGACCGTAGACATGTTGTAAAGGGGTTTCCTGATGTTTGAGCATTGAAGGAAAGCAGTTTGATGATGAGGGGAAGACACTAAAAGACATACAGGTGAAACTCGAAAAATTAGAATATCGTGCAAAATTTCAGTAATTCAACTTAAAAGGTGAAACTAATATATTATATAGACTCATTACAAGCAAAGTAAGATATTTCAAGCCTTTATTTGATATAATTTTGGCTTTGGATTATGGCTTACAGCTTATGAAAACCCCAAATTCAGAATCTCAGAAAATTAGAATATTGTGAAAAGGTTCAGTATTGTAGCTCAAAGTGTCACACTCTAATCAGCTAAACACCTGCAAAGGGTTCCTGAGCCTTTAAATGGTCTCTCAGTCTGGTTCAGTTGAATTCACAATCATGGGGAAGACTGCTGACCTGACAGTTGTGCAGAAAACCATCATTGACACCCTCCACAAGGAGGGAAAGCCTCAAAAGGTAATTGCAAAAGAAGTTGGATGTTCTCAAAGTGCTGTATCAAAGCACATTAATAGAAAGTTAAGTGGAAGGGAAAAGTGTGGAAGAAAAAGGTGCACAAGCAGCAGCAGGGATGACCGTAGCCTGGAGAGGATTGTCAGGAAAAGGCCATTCAAATGTGTGGGGAGCTTCACAAGGAGTGGACTGAGGCTGGAGTTACTGCATCAAGAGCCACCACACACAGACGGGTCCTGGACACGGGCTTCAAATGTCAAACGTCTTACCTGGGCTAAAGAAAAAAAGAACTGGTCTGTTGCTCAGTGGTCCAAAGTCCTCTTTTCTGATGAGAGCAAATTTTGCATCTCATTTGGAAACCAAGGTCCCAGAGTCTGGAGGAAGAATGGAGAGGCACACAATCCAAGATGCTTGAAGTCCAGTGTGAAGTTTCCACAGTCTGTGTTGGTTTGGGGAGCCATGTCATCGGCTGGTGTTGGTCCACTGTGCTTTATTAAGTCCAGAGTCAACGCAGCCGTCTACCGGGACATTTTAGAGCACTTCATGCTTCCTTCAGCAGACAAGCTTTATGGAGATACTGACTTCATTTTCCAGCAGGACTTGGCACCTGCCCACACTGCCAAAAGTACCAAAACCTGGTTCAATGACCATGGTATTACTGTGCTTGATTGGCCAGCAAACTCGCCTGACCTGAACCCCATAGAGAATCTATGGGGCATTGCCAAGAGAAAGATGAGAGACATGAGACCAAACAATGCAGAAGAGCTGAAGGCCGATATTGAAGCATCTTGGTCTTCCATAACACCTCAGCAGTGCCACAGGCTGATAGCATCCATGCCACGCCGCATTGAGGCAGTAATTAATGCAAAAGGGGCCCAAACCAAGTACTGAGTACATATACATGATTATACTTTTCAGAGGGCCGACATTTCTGTATTTAAAATCCTTTTTTTTTTATTGATTTCATGTAATATTCTAATTTTCTGAGATTCTGAATTTGGGGTTTTCATAAGCTGTAAGCCATAATCATCAAAATTATATCAAATAAAGGCTTGAAATATCTTACTTTGCTTGTAATGAGTCTATATAATATATTAGTTTCACCTTTTAAGTTGAATTACTGAAATTAATGAACTTTTGCACGATATTCTAATTTTTCGAGTTTCACCTGTAGAAACACCATTTTTAGGACCCGGAGTAGCCCCTGCGTCCGTCTGCGCCGCCATCATCATGTTAATAATGCAAATCTATTTATCACATAATTTCACCCATACTGTTAAAATAAGTTCCTTAAAATTGTGACACACAGAAAGTGACATCATTAGTAAATAATATCGCTCTATTATCTGAATTTATACACAAATGGTTGACACAAAGATTAACAATCCACTGCTGTCGTCACAGATCATTAAAACGCCTGAACTTTTCTTTCACATTGAGCGAAACTCTTCCTGCCATCTGTTGCTAATGATATAAAACTGGCATCACTGAAGCGTCACTTCTCTAAAGCTGTGAGCGCTAATAAACACTTCTGTCTCTATGAGTGTTATGAAGAATATCAGACACAATTCAACTCAACACCTCATGAAGAATACAGTTATCTGATTCAATGTTTGCATCAAGACACCTTCTCTTTCACAAGACTCCCAAAGACCCAGACCAAGACCAGACCACTTAAGATCACATCGTTATTTCTGCACCTGTAGTGTCACCAAACTGAACGGTTACAAATGGTCCAAAGGCTTTATCAACATCAGAGTTGACCTATCCCTGATAGTGAACTCATTAAACTATATG